>NW_010517029.1:15545-43303 GCF_000687285.1 Phaethon lepturus | reverse complement strand
GTAGGGAAAAGGGCATTCTGGGATTGCAGCAGTTGCTTTTGAACAACAATGTCCTTTTTGTAAGAATCTGATGCTTCTTAAAAGATGGAACATGACATCATTACCGTCGATCCAAGAAACATTCCTTCAATAATACTGAGAGTGCTCTGGTTATCAGTTCCCTTCCCCCAGCTCCTTTCTCGCTTTTCTGACTGATGCTTTTTGTCTATTGTTTCGTCGGGGGCTGTAAATGTGAAACAGTTGTCTTTCAGTGTTATGTGCTTGTTAGAGCTGGAATCAAGTGGGATATTGTTGGCTTATTTGAAAGAAAGAGAGAAAAATAATAGAAAAACCCAACTTTTCTTCCAGTCTTCATAAATGTACCGTGCTTCAGGTACAGGCTGAATTGAAGCTAATTACTTCCCTTCCCACACGGTATTAGTTACTGCATTATGCAACGGAAGGTGGAGATATCGCAGTCCCGTTCCGGTGCATCTCGCTCGGCTTCACTGGCAGCTGGGTATGTCGTGTGCTGACACCGTCTGCTTTGAAGGCTCCTATAATGGTCCTGCATCAATACAAAATGTGTGTGTGCGTGCTCACGAGTGCAGTATAGCAGAGTTGTGAACAGCTGCATATTTTCTCTGTGTGTGTGTATGTATGTGTGTGTGTATGTATATATATATATGTTTTTATACTTGGTCCACCACTGGGATTTAAATGTTGATTTTCCTTAGCCCCTGAGAGTGGGCTATCATGGAAACACGTTGGGTTGCATTATAAATCTTTTTGAATGCTGACTGCTTGGAGGAAAGCTGTGAAAATGCTGGATTTCACTTTCCTGCGTTCTCTCTCCCACACATGTCTTCATCAGAAAAACTGGAGACTCTTGCAGACTTTACAACTAGGTATGTCTTGGCTGTCTCTTGCACAATCGTGCTCTCCTTGTAGAGATGCTGGCAGTTATTTGAACTAGCAAGAAGCCGGCAGTTTTTGGCACTTTCACATGCTGCAACTGTCTAGAGAAGAGTACCACTGAGCATAAACATGCAGGAGTATGTCTTTTTCCATCCTTGTAGGAATGGCTCTGCAGGGAGGGGAAAACAAATGATTCATTGATGATCTAGAGGCTTGGAGAAAGGTGGAGTTACAGTGTCCAGAAAAGGAGGAAAAATGGGCAGGGATGGGGCCTTCTGATACATTGGTTAAACTCATGTTTATGCTCTTTTTTTTTTGCCATTATGAAGATGTAAAACTTTTTTTAAAAACAAATTTGAGGTAGGAAACATGAATTAAAAAAGCACAAGTTTTGACCAGACAGGGATTTTTGGAAAGAAATGAGCTGTGTGATTAGCTGTTTGCCAGTGACATGGAATTGTTTTTATTGGTGACAGCTTTACAGGGAACTGAGAGGAAATCCCAATACCCAGGCCCCTCCTTTAGGAGGAGGAGGGAAAAAAAAAAAAGCATTTTACTTGTAATGGTTATTTGCTTTACCTGTTGTAGAGATACAGTAAGATTTTAGCACAACTTGAACGTATACTGTTATTCTGGGTAGATTTCAAGACACACATTGAGTAGACGAAAGCATATGCATGGTGCACACAGAAAGGGTTTCATACATTCCCAATGGTGTCTGAAGTTGCAAGTTCCTCTGAGGAAAGTGTTTGCCAACGGGCTGTTGTAGAAGGCTGTATCATGTGCTATCACAACTAAAATGTATGTTTGCATCTGCTGAAGCTGAGTAGAAAGACATGCATGGTGTGTGGAACTGCGTATCTCCTGTTCTGGTTGCAATTCCTCTAGACGAGGGGGTTGCAAATAAGAATCTGAAGAGCAGACACTTTAAGATAGAGGTCTTCAATTTAGATAAGAGAAAAAACCCAAAAAGGACCATGACTACTTTAGTTGTGGAAGGAGAAGCTTTAGAGAGGTCTCTGTATGCATGCTGAAATTGATCACTGGCTGCTTCTTAAGTGGAGTACAGTTGCGGAAGAAAAAAATGCTGAACTTAATCTGAAAGTGTAAATACAGGTTAGTAAATAGCAGTGGTGGTTCGTACATGTCATACTATGTATCTTACCTTGCAAAGGCCATGAGATTATATATATAGAGAGATATGTATATGTGCAATTGTGTCACCCACTTCACAAAGTCCAAACAATACTTCAAGACAGCACATGTAACTCTTCAGAGGGAGGCTGTCAGGGTAATATGGGCTCACTAGTGACAAACTGGTTATCGCTGTAGGTCAGAGAGGTTCTGTTGACCACTCTGCAGGAGACTGAGCAGATGCTGGAACAAGGAATGTGTCTCATTTTGTGTCTTGATTTTGCTGTGTGTTCTGTAGAAATGTTTGACTGCTGTCACAGTGGGACTGTGACATTATCCTAGCAGATAGGTTGCGTTGCTTCACGCCGTAGGGATGCTTGCTCTGGAAGAAGTGGAAGCTGCTCTGCTGTCGCTTTGTTTCTGGCTCTTTGAGAAGAGGATAATCAGTGAAGGATTGCAATCTTTTTCTTGCAGTAATCCATGCTGAAGAGGCTCCATTCATACAGATGAACCAAGGGTTGAGGCAGCACTTTAAACCCAGATAGTCGGTCGGCTAACTGCCCAGCAGGATGCCATCAACCAGCCGAGCGGGCAGCCTGAAGGACCCAGAAATTGCAGAGCTCTTCTTCAAAGAAGATCCAGAAAAGCTCTTCACAGATCTCCGAGAGATTGGCCATGGAAGCTTCGGAGCAGTTTATTTTGTAAGTAGCTCTGTGACTTGTGAATTACAGCTCTGTCTCTTTTTACCTTTAAATTGTGGACGTAGACTTTTTTGAACATACTGAGGAAAAGAAACTACTGTGAATCTTTTTATATGCTGTTTGGGGCAGAGATGTTTTCTTGTGTGACTGTACAGTCTCAGTCTGTTCAGACTCGCGGTATCTGTAAGGTGTTTGCATACAAACTGAAAAGAAAAACTGGAAATGTGGCCCTGGCCCTTGCTTTTAGGTGCATCGTTATGCTGTGAGCAGGGATTTATCTACAAATTAAAACATGGACTTCTGCTCCATCAATTCTGACTGGCAATGCAGTTCTCTTGGTCTGATTGTCTCCTTATCATCTCTTGTCACTGAGTGAAATTGAGTTCTCTCTCCCTTTGTTCATACCCCCAGGCTCCCTTAAAGCCATTCTTTCTGTTTGACACCTGAATGTTGATGCTTTTGTTGTCGTTTGTCCTGTCACATCCTTCCCTACTGCAGGCAAGAATCCCAGTATTCATCTGCATAAAACTTAACTTGACGTGAACGTCTGGACAGCAGAATTTTTCCCAGGCTGCTTGTATAATTCAACCGGAGGTGGGGTGTCTCACGGTAATCTCGTTTGCAGGTTCCTGTATGTTAACCAAAGTGCATACTGTGAGACCTTCATTAAAAAAACATTTTCCTCAGAAAACCTTTTCACATTTATAATTATAGGAGGTGTGGCCAAACCTGCCAATTTTCCTTCAGAAAGCCATTTGTGTCAGTATTTTATGAGATGCCTATTCATTGTTAATAATTGCAGCAGACCATGTTGGGAACTTTCCAGCACAAATTTAATGCAGCACAGATGAACTAATTAGGAAAAGCTTCTTAATTTTGTTCCCTGCTTAAAACTATGAGCTGCCCCTGTCTGGGAACAGATCTGGGGGAGGAAGTGTTTTCTAACGAAATGGTGCTCACCTGCGGCCTCTACTTCATGTCACTTTGGTTAAAGAGTGGATATAAAAGGAGGGAACTGAGAAATCTGTCTTCCTGCTATGAAAATATTATTGAAGAAATACTGTTGTGGAAATATTATTGAAGTTTTTGAGGAGCACTGTCTTACAGAGGCGTGCATGAGCCACGTGGGTCTGGAAAGCCAGCGTACAGCTAGAGGTAACCTGCGAGCTGTGTGCTAACAGCGCTGCCAGACATCAGCAGGGAGCTGCCATCGTGGCATTCGTAGACTGCCTGAACTTTGTAGTTGTGGTAAGGGCTGATTGCCCGTTACCAGCTCCTCCTACAAAGAGATCGAAAGTAAGAGGTCATTAATCTAGGCCCTTCTTTCTCTTTTTCCCCCACCATTTTAGACTACCAGTTCATTACGGGTTGGTATTTATTCGCTAAAGAGTGCGATTACTTGATGGTGTTTGGATTGTGCCGCTCTGACAGAAAGTACGTCTAACTTGGCACTTCCAAAAAGACAAGTGCGAGTAGCGCATCTCACTGCTCCAACCCCTTTGGGGGCTTGCTTTTTTGTCAAGTAAGAGAGTTTCCAAAAAAGAACATACGCTGTTGCTATTTTTGTGTTACGAAGTTTTAACCTATAGGTTTTGTGTTGTATTATGGTATGTTTTTACTAGGAGCAGGTCTAAGACCTTGATTCTGAAACTGTTTCGTGTAATGTATGGGATACCTCAAAGAGAAGCCCAAAAGATGAGAAAGAGAGAGAAATTTAGTGTAAATTAAATAAGCATAAAGACCTAAGGTAGAGTAGTGTATGTCTTGGGTCCTTTATTCCCTTTTTTGTAAAGCTAGGGAAACAACTTCTCTTAAGTTTCTTTAAGAAGATTTTGATTCTGCTAATGCAAACAATTAAACTTTCTCTAATCAATGTACTATTGGATTGTGGTTGATAACTCCTTAAAAGCATATTACCAAAGCCGATGACATGCTCCACCTTTTCTTTGCTCGTGCTTTGGTTGTATCGCTGCTGAAGTTACTCTGGTCACCAGATGTTGATCCTTTGTATGGAGTTTTTGGAGCAAAGCAAAATATATGCACATAAATGCCTGCCGTAAAACAAGCCTCGTTCATTTGGGTTGTTTAAGTTAGCTGGCCTTGTAACATCTTCATGCCTTTCGTCTAGGAAACCTCTTTTTTCAATTATTCAAGACCACAACGAGACTAAAAAAGCAAACGAAACTCCATGACTCTAACATTCGTGGGGTGTCAGCTGTGATGGTTCTCCCTCAGCCCCGCTGTAGCAACGAGGGGCTGTCGGTGTTAGGTGAACACAATCAGGGCTTGCTTGCTTGGGTTCTCTAATACATAGCGCACACCCCCCCTCCCCAGTCTGCTTTCCTTGCATACAGCCTGGACCAAAAATGTTGATGGTAAATAGGTGTGGGAATAATTAACAAGTAGAAAAATCCATATAATCCTGAAATCTCCCCCTACCTGTTTTAAAATGCAGTTGAGTCTTTCATTGTTAGTTGTACCTACCTCTCTTTCCTTTTATTGGTGATTCTGAGAAGGGGTGATATATTATCTTGTGTGATAACTGGCTAAGAGTGTTTAGTCTTGTCCTCGTCTTTGTTTCTGTTACATCCTGCAATGGGAAAGCTTTTTGTTTTGTTTTTTTTTCTTTCATAATTGACATGAATTTTGCTGGTTCACCTCATGGTTTTAGTTTCTTAGAAACTGCAAGTCTGGCACGTCTGAATCATTTTGGTATTATCCTTACCCTACTCCCTGCTCTGCAGTGTAATAATAGCTTTCACTTGACACAAGAAACCTACTACATTGGAACGCTGCAGATGGAGCAGAAGAGTAACCCACTCTCTTTTGTTAGAGTTGTGTTCTTTCTGCTCTACTCTGGTATTTTGCTTGCCTGTTTTATTGCAGTTTTTCACTGATTTTGAATGTGTCAGAGATTGTCTTTAGGTAGTAAAGATCTAGGAGGTGGAATTTTATTCTTTGTTTTTCATCTCAAAAACCAAAAATAGTCATCCTCCCAGTCTTAGAGGTAGTGCAGTATCAGTGAGACGGTAGGAAGATTCCTCTCAAACAGAAAGAAAACTAAAAATAGTATTGGTTCAAGCTTATCATAACTGGTTGAAATAAAGACTGACAGGGAACCTTGGCAATCTCTTTTTAATGAATGGCAGAATTAAAACATGACTGAAAAACCTTTTTACAAAAGGCAGCATCCCATTACTTCATTAGTCCCTATTCTGATAGGCTGTGCTTGATAGTACAAATATATTAAAAATCAGCATTTTCATCCATCATCAGTGAATGCTGTGGTGCACATTATTTTGATTTACATCATTTGGCTTCGTATCCAAGTTGAGTATTCCTATCAGGAGACTCAGAGGACTTTTCCTCCACCACCCTCCCCTGCCGCTGAAATCCTTAACAGAGGAGAGGCTGGGGTCTTGTCTGGAGCCATCCTTCCTGCAAGGTGGAGCAACGCTACCTCTTCTCCTGCCGGGGTGAATGAGCCATTGCTTTGGTGCTAAATTGAACAAAACTTCTTGTCTAGCCTTGTCTTGATTTATTGCTGTCTAAGTCAGGAAGTCTGCCTTTGAAGTGTGAAAAAACATGTACATTTAGTGTGCAGTGTGAGTAATAATATTATTGGACTGAGAATTTCACTTGACGCCGGAAACCTACTACACTGGAACACTGCAGATGGAGCAGAAGAATAACCTGCTCTCTTTTGTTAGAGCTGTGTTCCTTCTGCTCTACTCTAGTATTTTGCTTGCCTGTTTTATTGCAGTTTTTCATTGATTTGAATGTTTCAGAGATTGTCTTTAGTTAGTAAAGATCTAGGAGGTGGAATTTTATTCTTCCTTTTTCATCTCAAAACCCAAAAATAGTCATCGACCCAATCTCAGAGGTGGTGTAGTATCAGTGAGACAGTAGCTCTTTCTGAATGGGAATCGGAAGATGGGCCACTTAGATTGCTGGCGTCTGTGTAATCTGCCTTCCTTCAAGACACAATAGGTAATTTGTGGGAGCACTGGGGAGAAAGCTGGTGGTGTCTGGAGCAGGTATCTCCTGTGCGTCCTGTGACATCTTTGCTTATGTTTGGAACAGAGCAAGGGGACTGAGCCGGGCATCTGTTTTGTCTGGAATGGACCTGGGCAGGGAAAATCCGTTCTACTTGAATCAGAGGTGCTTTTATAAGCAGTGATTTTTAGCTTAGAAGTGACGGTATTCAGCTCCTGCAGAGACTTGCTGAAGGTTGAGCATCGAAAATTGTTGTACCTTGTCTCACAAACAGGAGGTGATCTTTAACTTTGGAAGGAAATTTCTAATAGACATAGCAGTCACACCCCTTGGAAGATATTTTACCTTAACTCTGTAAAAGTTAAGTGATGGATAAAGATCTTTCATTTATTCAGTGTGGGTATATTTTGTTTACATCTTATGGGAAATCATGATCTGAAGACACTGATGCATCATGTTTTCATGTTACAGGCACGTGATGTGCGCACCAATGAAGTGGTGGCCATCAAGAAAATGTCGTATAGTGGGAAGCAGTCCAATGAGGTATGTAGAATATGTTGCGTATTAAATTTTGACCATTGCAAATACTTATTATATGGGATGATTTTAATTAGCCTGGGCTACAGCAAGAGGAATCTGTCCTATAACTGTAGAGGTGAATGATGGTACCGTGTAAAGAAAACTAATTTACTGTTCAGAGTGTTTTTCTGCCTGATCTGCTGCTGGAAAAGATGGATAGGACTCATTGTTTCCAGACACAAAGGGGTCTCTTATGGGATCACATAAATGTGTAGAAAGCAAAAAGAAAATTAAAAATGGTAGTTCTGTATGTTAGTATGTCTTGTTGCCCTTAAACATTGCCTTTTAATTACCTTTTAAAACAGTGCTGTTGCTTACTGGACAAAGGAATAATAGTAATGGATGCAGCAGTGAAAGATTCGGAGGGAATCTTGCTTGTACAAAGTAGTGAGGCAGAGTGCATCCTTCCCTGGAATGACTGTCCTGATGAAGAGCTAAAACAAAAGCAAAACAGCAATGAATGAATGAGTGTGAAAATCTGAACAGCAGCATAGTTACGGAAGAACTGCCAGAGCTGGGGATTAAGGCTTTGCAGAGAGGTCTGTAAAAATGGGCCTCTCAGATTTAAACGTCGTGTTTTCATGGCCACCCCAGAAGTGTGTTTTTTCCCTAGGATGCTTAACAGAGATAATTGATTTTATCCTTGGAATGTTTAAGTGCTAACTTAAGACTTAAGTCTTGAAAAGCCCAACATGACATGAACAGCTGATTTGGTATTATTTCTGGTAAACACCATCTATCAAATTGTGGCATGATTTTTCAACAGAAGTATTTATTGTAACCATGTTGTTCAAGACATTTATGGCTCCCTCCCTCCATTCTCTATATTCTGGCCTTAGAAGCAGTCTTGCTCTGATGAGTTTGACTAACAACTCGTTACTTTCTGTGCCTGCCTTTTGCGCTACAAGGAGCTGAACTATTTCTTCCTTTCTCTGTGTGTGCATGTATCTGTGTAGGAGGCAGAGGTGGCAGTGTCTCTCCAGCAGTCCTAAATTCTAGCTTCATAGTTAAATTTGCTATGTGTGTTTCTATTTAGTCACTGCGGTGACTTGTTTAACTGTGTACTGATGAAAGAATAATTTGTACTTACTACTTGTCCTACTGTTTTAATTACTATGAGCTATAAATACTCTATTCACATGAATGAAACAAACTGTGCATACTTCAGGAATAGCTTTTGTTTGTCTTCAATGCATATGTTTCTTTATTTTGAAGAAAGTAATAAGACCAGGATTAAAACACTTTCTATTTTACTTCTGTATTTATTTGTTTTGTTCATAAGTTTGCTAAAGTTATGATCTAGCCTATGTAAAGAAAATTGATTAAAGGCATTCTGGTATCATTTATATTTCCTTTGGTTTCATAATAAGATTTTCTCATTGGTGGGAACAATTACTTTCTAAAATAAGAACATATTTTATTCTAAAAATAAGTTTAAAACCTTTGAAATATGTAGTACTGTGCTTTTAATGTGATCTCAGAGCTTTTTTTTTTTTACGCAGGAAATTATGAATACATCTTGACTAATGTATCACCTCTCTCTTCCCAGTACAGAAGTTTAGTGTGGCGCTTTCTTGGTTTGACTTTTATTGCTTAGTACCTCAAAACCTTTGAGCCTAAAGTTAAAAGGCAACTAAGTCATTCTTGTACTGGAACGAGGGTGTCAGTGAGAGAGTTCATCTTAATAGAGTTGTGCTAAGGCCCCTCTCATGAAATTTGTGGTGTGGAGAAATGCTTAGTCAATAAGCTGCCTCGGTCATGGCTACCATGTTCCCTGGTTTGATTTGTTTTTCTAACCCTAAAATTCTTACTGGTGGGGATTTGGGTTTTGTACATGTTTTCCAAAGGATTTGGGTATATGTGGACCTCTGTCCATCTGTGAATCCTAGCCATACATGCGCCTGAGAAGGTGTGTGCTGAGAGATTAACAGGACCTGGAAAACAGCTTTTGAACCTTTTCATGTTGGGTGAGGTTTCTCTACTTCTGATTAACTTCAGAACCGATAACTCTTTCTCAAAAACATTTTCAGTGTCAACACTGTTGTGTTGACGTCTGCATACTTCAGTGGTTTCAGCTACTGCATTTGTTTTTGAAAATTGTCCAGAAGTTGTAGTTTTGCTGTTGCACTTACAAACTGCTGCCTTTCTTGCCTGAGGAGGTGTGGCTGTGCAGCAAATAGGAGGACTTGGTGATTTCCTCCGAGGGGAGTAATGGCAGTGTCCTGGCAGACATCGGAACATGACATTTTGGCCTCTTCTGTACTTTAAAGTTGCACTGGCAGAGTTCCCCTTATTATAAACCTGGATTTTGCTTTATGTGTTCATTCTTTTATTCCTGCAGAACCATTCCCTTATCTAGTAGGTAACTCATTTTAAATCAGACCTTGTAAAGACTAAACTAGTAATGGAGAAGCATCAAGAATGTAGTCAGATATTTGGCGGCTGATAAATGGAGCCTCATCTGGTGTAATATAGTTACTGGTAGGGATAAGTCTTTATGTCTACAATGAGACATTGAAGGACACTTATCATCCACATCTCTTTCAGGTTGGGATGTATGTTTGATTTGACAACAGAAGTGTCCTTTAAAAAAGGATTGCTGCTTTTTTTGAGGACTTGCTCAGATATTAAGTGTTTACCAGTATATCCTATGCATCCATACAAATAGGTAGTATTACATTGATGAGAGATCACTAGACCCTTCCCATACAGCCTTACGGATCAACAACTTATTTTGTAGTTCTGTTGAGGAGTTAAGCAGTGAACATCATGTTGTTGATGAAAACCTTATTTTGATTTGAAACCTTAAGATGGTTTTGCCTCTTAAAATAATTAAATGTCATGCTAACTTAACAACAATCAAAAAAAGGTAACAGTTTTATAAAGTCTTTCTATTCCTTTTATTTTCTACAGAAATGGCAGGATATTATTAAGGAAGTCAAGTTCCTCCAAAGAATAAAACACCCTAACAGTATAGAATACAAAGGCTGCTATTTGCGGGAGCATACAGCATGGGTAAGCATCTGCTGCACTCTGCACTTCTCTTGCCTTGGTTAAGGGTGCTTTAAAATATCTCCAGCTGGCTTTCAGGAGGCGCCTGAACACTTCCATTGCGCAGACTCAGATGAGAATAGCCAAGGACCTCACAGGTGATCAGCAAAACTGAATGTAGTTTTTTTGAAACAAGATTTAGGGAAATTTTCCCTTTCATTTGCGGAGTAAGGTGATTGTGCTGTTGTTCTGGTGTATTTAACTTGATGGACTGAGTATTTCAAATTAATAATAATGGAGGAGGGTGACGAGGGAACAAATTTATCCATCGCTTTTCTTGCTGTAAGGAAAGGTGAGAATTTCACTTGTGCTGCCTGGGAAGCAAGTATGGCAATGTTACTAGATACTTGCAGGTTGCTTAATGCATTTGGTGTGCCACTGAGTATTAATGGTTCAGTACTTTACAGATGGACTGAATATGTTCCAGAAGTAAGTGTTCAGTTGTACTTTAATGGAATAGGTTAGAAATCCTCCTGACAGTTCATTTAAAGTATATTTTGAGATGTTAGTATTTCTGTTATTTAAATAAATTCTTCTGTTGTATATTGTTTACTTTGGCTGTCGTTTTTGTGTGTGTTCAGGTGACAAAACCAACTAGCTGATTTTATCTCTAGCTGTCAGGTCCTAATTAATTTCATACATTTGATTTAAACAAACAAAAAAACCCCAAACCCCCAAACTAAATTTGATTTGAGTTTGTGTGCACAAAAATGTGGGTAGGAATAGATGTGATTGGCTATGCAGAGGAAGCATTTTGTCAAATGAAAAGTGTGATGTAGCACCTCTCATTGACAAAGTTTATGTAGTATGATATACTAAAGAAATCATATTGTTGAATTAATAGTTTGAATTGAAAGTAGTGTTCATGTGTTAGCGTCAATAAATCTGCAGGACAAAGTTTCCGTTCCTTTTTTTGAAACTTGACTGGGACAAAATCTTAAGTAAATCCCTAAATAGCCCTTTAATACTCTGATAAGCTTGTTAAGTGCAATTTAACGTTCCTGTTAAATACGTGCATAAAATAAGATATGTAATATAATACTTAACCGGTTATGAATGTGCTTTTGCCTTCCTTACAAGTTTTGTTACTTGGTACCTTACACAGGAAGGTTGTGCTAGTTCCATAGAGGTGTCCTTGTGGGAGGGATCAGTGTGACAGTGCTGGGATGGGGCTTATCTTACAGGCAATACTTGTTTTGTTACGGCAGTCTGCATTGTATGCACCAGTGATTATTTCTAGATTTCGCTGTAGAAATCTAGAAAACATACATGTACTATTAGTGATTTCTTTAACAACTATTTTGATTTCTTCCCATACAGCTTGTTATGGAATATTGTTTAGGATCAGCATCAGACTTACTAGAAGGTATGTCATGCATGTTTGTTTGATTGAAAGTCAGAAGTATAGTACAGAAGTAGGAGATGTCAGCATCACAGAATTGTCCTGCAGTATATAGTTTTGTTTGGGGACAGAGTGTGTGTGAGCAGTTAGAGTTTTTCAAATTCTTGCATGGCTGTAATGGTTTTTCTGTAGAATATCGTCTCTCCTATGATCCTAGTTTCTCCTTGCTTCATATTATTTTAAAGTTGTCGGTCAGCTATTTATTGTCTTCTGAATAGGTTCTCCTGTCATGACAGTTCAAGATTTATTTCTGAAAACCCTTGCTCTTGATCCTGATGCTTACTAACAACTGTAGGCCTGTTGACTAAAATAGCACTGCAGCAGTATTAGGGTTTTTGTTAAATGGTCGTTTTTCTATCAGGCTTCTTGAAGTGAACTTTCTTGGAAGATACATGTGGCCAGTAAGTTGGTCATCTCCTTTCCTTGCCAGAGGCATTTCAGGACAAGCCTGAGCTGCCGGAGAGTCATCTGTATTGCTACAGTTTGTTTATTCATGTGTGAATTGTTGTAAAGTTCTAGAGTTTGGAATTTAGTTTCAGGAAAATTTAATATTGAGTCTCAATTAGATATTTGGGAGAATGGTCACAACTGTCAGGAACGTAGTTTATGATTGCGAAGTAGTCTCTTTTTGATAGTAAATAGCTGCCATTTGACAGTTAGAAGATGACCTCTGATTCTAGCATGTACTCAACACTGAACTGTTTTTGCATTTGCTTTTCATGCTGAACCTAGTCAAAATGAACTTTTAGTATTTTCTCTGTGTTTACATTGTTAACAGTACTCACTTGCATGCTGCAGACTGCATTGTTTTCTTTAATATTGAATTTCAAATAAATTCTTTCCTCAAGTTCATAAAAAGCCATTGCAAGAAGTGGAAATAGCAGCAATTACCCATGGTGCTCTCCAGGGATTAGCATACTTGCATTCTCACAATATGATCCATAGGTAAGTGGTTATACATTTGCTGTCTCACACACTTATAGGTAACTTATTTTTTTGATTGTATCCCCTTCATCCCAAATTTCATATTGGTAAGCAGACATTTTCTTTTCACAGTATCCATATGCTCCCAAACTAGTGATTTATAGTAGTCAAATACTAGCAAGCTATGTGTCTCCATATGAATTGTCTCTTATAGTTGGTGTTTATAATTTCTGCAGAATTGCTTTGAATCTGCTAAGCTTTTCAATACTTGATACGATGCTGATTGTTCCCTGAAGCAGTGAGTAGCAAGGCAGGCTGAGGTCACCTAAACAGCTTGTAGCAACTGCAAGGCAAAGATTGCTGGGGCAGGGAGGGAGCGCTAATACTTGAAAAATTAGCTTTACTTGAACACACGTGTTGAGAAGCACACAGTAATGTTGGATGCAAATATTCTTTGTGTTTGAAGTACCTGCTGCATTTTAGTAGGATGAAGAATTTGAATAGTTACATTATTAGGACTTTCTGAAAAACATTTATAAAGGACATAGTTGATACAGAAGGTTTTGCTGACTGTATCTGAAGCTTATCTAGGTATGCCTTTTTAAGTTGATTTTTAAGACAAACTAGATTCTAAGATCAAGGGCCATGTTAAGCTATTAACCTAAAGGTTAAAGATTTTGTGTTTGGAGGAAATGAGGCTTGAGCATGTGAATACTGGAGTGTTTCGTAGTCAGTCCTATAGAAGGTTTTCTTTTATTGAGAGGAATAATACTGACATTCATATTCTATAACCAGAGATATCAAAGCAGGAAACATCCTGCTGACAGAGCCAGGACAGGTGAAACTTGCTGACTTTGGGTCTGCTTCCATAGCATCTCCTGCCAACTCATTTGTGGGGACGCCATATTGGTAAGCCAAGAGTTTTACGCATTTCTGGCTCTGTGAAGTAAAAGGATCATTTATTTGGTATTTAATATACTTGGGCTTTATTGGAGCTCGCTTTGTAATCTTCGCTTGTGGTAGTGATAAAATGTACTTTGCAAAAAAAGATTAAATAATACTTAGGCTCTGACTTCAAGAAATTGTGAATCCTTGTATTTTTCATTCACAGAAAGTAATAAAAAATTTTGTTGTTCTACTTACCCTGACATTAAGTGGCAGAGGTGGGATTGAATCATCTGTAATATATTTTAATCACTCCCCTCAGTGGTTTTAACAATTCATATATTCTCACCACGTCTGGTTGTTGAAATAACTGAAGTGTTTTTTCTTTCATAGGAAAGGCCAGGTTCATTGAACAAAACCCTTTGCAGATCCCTTGTATGCTTTTGATCTCTTACACCTAATCTGTGGTGTTTACACAACTGCATGCTATAATTATTTCACCAGAGTTGGTGAGCCAGCTAAACTATTGGAAATGTGGGAGGGTGAGAAGGTGGTGATACTCATAAATGGAGAGCTGGACAAAGCACAGGAGAACATCGCGCAGCCTCTGCATAGGCTTGTACTAGCGTGGGTGCTTGGTCTTTGTTCCCAGTATCCCATCTTCATGCCTGATACCTTGGGGAATAATTTGCTTACGGTAGCTGAAATCAGTGAAACAGTCTATTTCATTGAAACACTGATGATGAGAACATGTTCCATTGCCCAGAATTTTATGAGCACTGATTTCCTATTTTAGGATGGCCCCAGAAGTGATTTTAGCCATGGATGAAGGGCAGTATGATGGCAAAGTAGATGTTTGGTCTCTTGGAATTACCTGTATTGAGTTAGGTAAGTTATTTTCTTTGAAAAAATTATAAAATGGTGTTATTTAATACCTAGAACTTACTCAGCTGAATTACAGTGCAGAAGATCTATGCTTCCTTCCTTGTTCTGGTTTCTCTGAGACTTACACTTTAGAGAAAGGAGCTAAATGTGCTCTCTAGAATTCAAGACCAACTCTCCAGTTTGATGTTTATTGAACTGGTGTTTTCATTACCCAAAGAAAAAGAGGTATATAGACAAAGAAAATAGTCAAGCTATATCACTGAAGGTGTTCACGTTCTGTGGGAGAGGCAGTTAACTTCTGAACTGAAAAACAGTCTATTTGCTGAGCAGCTCTAGAAATGAGCAATTAAAAGTGCCAGTCTAAAAGTATATTTAATGGTATAAATTGATATTGTTTGCATGAAAATGTAAGATATATTAACAAGGTCTGCAAAAATGATGTTTGGGATAAGTGGGCAACTTCAAAGCTATATTCAGTGTATGTTGTCACTTGTGAAGAGATTCGGCTGGAAAATCTTTTTTTAAAAAAGAAAAAGATATGGAATAATCCAGTTTTGAAGTGGTAACCTATAAGCCAAAACCAAAAGAGTTGATGGCATTGCCATTAGAACAAACCCCTTAAAGCAGAACGTCAGTTCAAAAGGGCTATGTTAGTATGGCATTCTATTTAAATTTAACCTACGGTGTTTTCTTGAAACAAAAAATACACTCACTGAAGCACAATGCTGTGCACAGCGCTACTCAGATTTTAGTCAGGATCCAGCTCTGTAGAAGCACTTAGCTGTAAGTTTTTCTTGGGATGGTGAGGTTTAGTGCTGCTTGTTGCACCTGAGGCTGTCCTGCCATCCTTGTCAGATCTCATTGCTCGTACTCCAAACCGACCTCGGTGGAGGAGCAGCCTGTCCGGGCAGCGAGAGCTCTCAGGAACACACTAATCCATGTGAACTGCACAGTTTAGCTAAAAATGCTGTCTGGCATTCCAAACTGTCAACTTCACTTTCTTCTAGGACGTGAAATAGATTCTTTCTTCTGAGCAGAGATTTTTTTTTTTTGGTTGCCAATATAAAGCAAGTTGAAGGGGTGTGACTGTCATGACAGAATCCTGCTCCGAGTGGAGTAAGGAGACTTGGCTGGCTGCCGAGCTGTAGGAATGCAGTGAGCTCATGGCTACCACACCCCCGGGTGCCTTCCTGCACGCTGCCTTTTTGCAATATGAAGCGTTAGGCTTCGTCTACAGCTTCTAGCGTGGTGGGAGGTGAGAGTAGGTCAGGACGGTGGAGCGTTGTAGGCTGGGTTGGTGTGGTTCTCTCATTTGCCTTGGTTTGAATAAGCATGGGAAGAAGGCAAAAAATGAGACATCTAGTCTTCTCAAACTATTACTTAGTCTTAGAGATAGCCCTCATTGAGGGCTCAGTTTCGGTGTTTCCTGAAGTTTTCTATTTTATTCAGGTGAGGTAAGAGAAAGAAAAGCTAGGGAGAACAGTCAGTTAATATAATTCAAGGTGTCAGTTACAATAGTTTAATGGATAATCAGTCTAATCCTAGATAGCAGCAACTGGTTATCTGACAGATTAGAGAAGGTAAAGTGCTACATATGAGGAAAGGCTTAACTCCTCAATTTACCTGTTCTAAGGAATTTGTAGGGCTTAGTCCATCCTCTTGATAGCGATGAGTTAACTGGGATCTCTGATACATAGGTCACTGCTACTATTCAAGTCAAAATTGAAAAGCAGCATTAAAAAATTAGGGTTATTTTTTCTTTTTTTTTTCCCCAGGAAGGAAAGTTTTCTGTTGCGTTTTCACTAGTGTAGGAACGTCCCCGTGGCCTGACCAGCTTCATTGGAATGTTTATGGCAAGGCTGAGCTTTATAGGTTTACCCCATAAACATTCTGATGAAGCTTCAATTTTGTTGTTACAGTGAGATCATCTCCTTCCTCATTAAGCTTTCATGCTGTGTCAGTCTATAAGAGTAACACAAGCTTGAAAGAGAGAGAAGAGCCAAAGAGAATGCAACTCTCAAAATAGTATAAAGAGTTGGCCTGTTACTGACTTCCTGCCCATGTGCTTAGTCAGTTAAGTGTGTTTTGGTGGTTCTTTTAAGCAGCTTTTTCTTCATCACTGCTGTCCTGCTAGAATTAAATATTTGTTAGCTTTTTTGCAACTGTAGCTTAAAACAAAAAAAGGGGGGTGGGGGGGGGTATGAAACCAAGAATGCTTAGTGGCTAAACACCAGTATAGAGCTTACTGTTAACTTACTCCTATTTTAGTACATTAAAATGAGTCAGAGAACTCAACTATGATAAACCACGTAATTTAAAAGCTTGAGAGGACAAGGCATTTGATCTTCAAAGTGCTTTCATCTTCTGCAATGGTATAGGACATATGCCAACATATCTGTCTGATTGCAGGGTAGGGTTGGTTTGGGGTTCCGTGTTCAGGCAATAGTGATTCTGCTGATGTGGTTTTCTTTTTAAAGATATGTAAACTAAAAAAAGGCAAAAACATGAGACTATCTCCCTATATAAAAAATTATTTTCTTTTGTGTGTAGCGGAAAGGAAGCCTCCTTTGTTTAATATGAACGCAATGAGTGCCTTATATCACATAGCGCAGAATGAATCCCCTACACTACAGTCTAATGAATGGTGAGTATTACTAAAGGAGGAATGTTGTAGGGAATTGCTGTAAATGGAGTGCTTTGTCATGCTGAGTTCTTGAAATGGCTGGATTCCTGTTGGGAGGATGTGAGCTGGAAGGTTCTTATTAGGTTCATGATACATTTTATATACAAAATTGACCAATTACTAAATATGCATTTAGAATCTAGAATGTGGTAGAAGCAGGACATGCTGCTGGAAGAGCATAAGATCCTGTAAAAAATTCAGTTCATGGGTCAGTAAACATTTGAAGCTCCCAGGCTAGCCAAAAATGTGGTTTTTAGTGTTTTTAATCACAAACCACACTGTCAATTCCTAAATCTTCTTTTGTTGAAATATTGCTTTGCAAGATGAAGACACTGCTTGTGTGCAGCAAGTGTCTGTTGCATAAACTTCAGAAGAAAAAAGGACAGTAGTAGCATTTTGTGCCTCCCAGTCTCAGCAACTGTCTTTTGAAAAGAGCAAACACAGTAAACTACTTTCAAAAGTTAAAAACTTCCTAATTACGTTTTTTCTGAGCCATAGTCCTAGGCCTCTACAAAGTACATTGTGCCATATTTTTATAAATTTTTTTCTACTTTTGAGAGTTTCTGGTTCGGCTATTTCACACCCTGGTCCTTGACAAAACATTCAACTCATTTTATGCATTTTTCTGAGCCAAAAATGCAATAATTTACTGAAAAATGTCAGTAGCAAAAACCCCCATTACGTGATATGAAGGGGGCAGCGGTGGGGGAGGAAAGAAATAGAACCTGTACAACTGACGTGCTGCTGTTTTCAGGGTATAACCCTGCCCTTCTGAAAATTGTGTTCGGAGAAAGAAAGGGCAAAGTACAGAATTTTAGCTTATGAGGGAGAGATGTTACTAAACAAGTCATGACCTTAAGTCTTGCTTGTGACAGATTGCACAATAGTGTAGAAGTTGTGTCTGAGGGGCGAAAGGTGTTTCAGGAACTGTGTGTTAACACAGTTTGCAGGTGAAATGCCTGCGCACAGAGGTGGAATGGGGCGGGGGCTCTCATTAGACCTTGACGAGTTTGTGCAATATAGAAGCTGACAGAGTTGATGCTCACACTGAGATATGGAGGTGTCCGCCTTTATACGGAACTTCCCTTCCTCTTGAGTTGTCCCGTATTTTTGCATTCTTGGGCTGAAACATTTTGCCTGGAAACTGAGGTTGAAGGGATCTACCTACTAACAGCAGTGGGCTTTGCCTTGACTGGTGGTATTGGTGGCTGTAGTACGAAGTACTGGGGCTGTGTGCTTCCTCCCCACTCTTTCTACTAGCAGTGCCCAAATATGAATGTCTTGATTCTTTAATGAGCTTTGAAATTAAACTGGGTAGCTAACTCAGATGTTTGTTTGGTTTTTTTCACTTCCTTGCCACAGGTCTGATTATTTTCGAAACTTCGTAGATTCTTGCCTCCAGAAAATTCCTCAAGACAGGCCTACATCAGAGGAGCTTCTGAAGGTTGGCTTGCTTCTCCTTTTTGTTTTCCACATGATATTAAAAAAGGGCCATGCCCTGGGACACTCTTCTGTCTCGCCTGCCGTACCAGGTTATGGTTAAGGATGCTCTTTCTACCGTTATCCCTTAACACTTTTGAGCTGAGGGTGCCGGGGAGCGTACCGAGCTGGCGCTCCTAGCTTTACTGCCCATTTGCAGTGTCTCGGGCAGTTCCCCGGGTGACTCTCCAAGCCAGTCTTGTTCTCATCCTAAAAAGGACACCCCAGCAAGTGACACTGGATGACCATCAATTTGTCAGGAGTTCCAGTTTCTTAAGCTCAGTCTATCCTTCCAGAGATTATAATGAATCATGACAGAGCTGCCGTGCATTAGTTAACAAATACCTTTCATCACTTCCCTCTTTATTCTATGCTATATATAAACCCCTAAAGGCTTTTTATCCTCTCCCATCACCTATGTGCTTTACACGTAGAACTGATATTTGCTGTTCTGATAGTATCCCTGGGCGAAGAGGGCAGAGGAAAGCAGTTTTTCTTTCCCATACTTTTCCTTGAAGTGAATAAGCCTCAGCCATCTGCAGGTTTTCTCCTGCTTTATTTCTTAGCCTTTTTTTTTTTCTTCATTTGTGTTCCTGTATGCTGCAGATACTTGATTTTCCTTGCTCTAGTCTAGAAGCAATGCCAATGTGGTAGATTGTTGCAAAAAGCTGACGTGTTCCTAAGTGAACGCAACTCACGTAGAATTTAGGTGTTAGAGCTGCTTTATTTTAAGTGTGACTTTAATGGATTTCCTTGGTGGCATCAGGTGGCATTCAGAATTTTGCGAACTCGTCATTCTCTTTACAGTGCTCGTGACGTTGTTTTGGGGGATCTTTTTCCTGGCCATGTTTGTGCTAAACAGCGATTTTCCAAAATTTTGCATTACTGGGAAATGGATGCTATCTATGTTTTATCATCACCCTTTTGCATGTTTTTACTTGGATGGTTCTGAGGGCTTTTGCCTTTTTAAAAACTATGTATTCAGAAAGTAAACACAATTATCCAGTAAGAGTTTCAGCGTGGGTGTGTAGTCCTGCCATTTCAGAATTCTGCAGATTGGTTTTATTTTGAGCAATGCACTGCAATTAAAGAGAACATTGATGGAAATTAAACGTTTGGGAATGTATTCCTTGCATATCTATAGTCTGAAACAGCTGCATGCCACTTTACAGAGACAGGTAGGGAATGTGACATGTTGGAAATGGCAATGCGGTTCTCCTAAGGAACAAAATGAAACTAGCGGTGGTATTAATAATGACTCACGCTTGCACAGCACATTTCATCTGGAGACTGCAAAAGCTGCTTCTGACATACATAGACAGGACTTGTTTTACCTATTGGTAAAATGTAGCTACCTTTGCAGTGAATTGCAGTGAACGTTTCTAAAAAAAGAGCATAACATGGCTAGCTGTTCTAGGCTGGGCTTGAAGGTTCACAGCCTATTTTATGACTCAGAGCTGTATGCTGAATATTTGATTCTCGAGCTTTTCTAAACAAGGAAAAAGGTTTTATAGTGAGAGTTAGCTGATGAGTTAATTAACATTTGGTTAGAGATACTTAAACAGTCTAACACCTTTCGCATTTATATGCTATTTGTTGCTCTTCCGCCTTTAAACCACAAGTAGATAACGTCTCTAAATACCCCAACATCCAAAGAAGTCTAGGTTTAAACTGAGCCCATTTTCATGGTATGTGAAATACCATTTCTAGTTATTTCACATCTTTACTTCTTGGTGGATGTCTCCCATCAGAAAGCAGTCATTCCAAAATCTATCTGGACCATGAAGTCTAAAAGTAGTGCCAATGTAAGCTGTGACGGTATTCTCCTCCTGTGCAGGGAAGAGGGCTAACAAACCCAACTAGAGCTCATAATTTTGAACTCACAAGTATGTGCACTGGAGACATAAGAGGTCACTCACCTATTTGTGTGTTCTACAGCACATGTTTGTTCTTCGGGAGCGGCCTGAAACAGTGTTAATAGACTTGATTCAGAGAACAAAGGATGCAGTGAGAGAACTGGACAACCTGCAGTATCGTAAAATGAAGAAGCTCCTCTTCCAGGAGGCGCACAATGGCCCTGCAGTTGAAACGCAGGAGGAGGAGGAGGTGAGAGAAACTTTGGATTTCATCACTGAACCAGAGAATGATGCTGTCATTTAAATAACCACAACTCAGATATTGCTAAAATGAACGGAGGCTGTTACACACCTGACTGTAAACTCCGTCTTCCTCTCTGTACTTGGAATAAAGCTACCTCAAGGCACGAGCAAGGACAAACAGGGTAGATGCCTAGTGCCAGCAAGAAGCTGTGCCATGTGTTCATGCTTGAGCAGTTAGCTTCCAGTTCTGTAAATCCTAACTTTCTTTGTCTGTTTGTAAGGCTGCATGAGGACTCTTTCAGCAACGGCAGTTAACCTCTATTTTGACCATATGTACAAGGCCCTTGAGAGTCCTCTAGTTTTGTCTGGAGAATGGCATTCTAAGACATAGAAATTTGTACTTGGTTTAAAAAAAAAAAAGTCATCAAGGAAATTAATTTGTCTTTTTTTGGGTTTCATGCTGCAATCACCATGCAGAAGTTGAAACTCTCTGGATTGCTGTTCTCTCATGTACAGAAGGGAACTGTGTGAGGTGCAGGGTCCCAGCTGAGCGTATGTATGATGCTGGTGTCAGAACAGATTCTGGTGACAGCGCTGTTTCTGATACGTGATAGAATTCAGCTTGCTAACAGGCTCACTGTTGAAAAGAATCTGACATCAGCCAGTTAATCTTGACAAGGTTGATTCTTTCTCGCCCCAGCATCCCACAAGAGAAGTGTTTCATGGCAATGCCTGGAGGGTGGGAACTGCCATGACGTGGCAGGTAGATGCCTTTAGAAAGGAATAGAATGAACATTTCATTTGGTAATTTCCATAGATACAACTGTGATGGATTTGGGTTTTCTTAATAATTCCTTTCTCCTAGGAACAAGATCATGGTGTTGGCAGGACAGGAACAGTGAATAGTGTCGGAAGTAATCAGTCCATTCCTAGTATGTCTATCAGTGCCAGTAGCCAAAGCAGTAGTGTTAACAGTCTTCCAGATGCCTCGGATGATAAGAGCGAGCTGGATATGATGGAGGGGGACCACACCGTGATGTCAAATAGCTCTGTTATTCATTTAAAGCCGGTAAGCATTGGATTTTTACTGGATAACTTTGAAGGTGTAAAATGGAAGAGGCTTTGGCTGGTATGATGACAAAAAGTTGAGTGCTTCCTATCCTAAATCATTGTCTGCAGGTTCTAATATTGTGTTCCAGTGTGCACTGGAAACTTTGGAAGATTGCTGTAAAAATTGTTTATTTCTGTTGATTCACTGAAAATTATTGTACTAATTGCATTGTTTCAAAACCGGTTTGCTTTACCATGAGGAGTTGGAATGGTAGCTTGTGAATAGGTTTATTTAGTTGATCCCCTTAACTTGCAGAGCACTGCTTCATGGGGCAAAAGGATGTGAGAGTTTCCCCTTTTTAGTTAGTGAATTCTTAAATATAAGACCCTCAGTAGGGATTGAAATCTGTTCCTGAAGCACCCAGCTTCCCAGCATTTGGTTCAAATATTCGGTTAACGAACAAAGACGCACAGAAAAAGAAACGCAGCACTCTGGTCATGGCAAGCTGTGAAACCACTTCCCCTGCTTTACCCCTGCACGATGAAGGATAAGCTGGGGAGCGTCCCTCTGAACCACGCTGCTCTTGCTATGGAGGGCTTATCACTCCTTTTCTCAAACCAGTAACGTTTCCCTAGCTAATGATAGGTGTGGTTAGAATGTTTTGTTCTGCCCAGATATGCAACAAAGATGCAGGTATTTCCTCGGGGAGTTAATTAGTATATCATATCTAACTACTAATCGCTCTGTGATGAATGACAAACTCAAAATAAGAATGTAGAATACACCATGACAAATTTTAAAATGTGCTTTGAGGTATTTCTGTAGTGGGTGTAATAAAAATCTTCTCTGTCTTGCAGGGTTACAAAGATGATGTTTTTTTCTTTCAGACTTGATATAATCTACTTTGTAGCTTTTACGTTTTGTTGAAGTAAACAGTTTAACTCAGTTTTCAGTTTTCCATTTATTTTTCTCATTTTCAGCTTTAATTAGTAGTTTTCCTCCTAGTAATAAAAATGTGCAATGAGATTTCCAAAAGCAAGGATCCTATATCAGAGCTGTTGTTGCAGTATATTCTTTCATCCAGTATGTTGGTAGCAGGGTCTTTCAGGGCTACTGAATGTAAAATGTTTTTTCTTCCTTTTGAACCAGACCAAAATAAAAATCTTTAGTAACACAATTTCTCTTTGTACTCTAATGTTAATATTTGCTGATAAGGAGGAAGAAAACTACAGAGAGGAATCAGATCCTCGAACAAGGGCATCAGAACCCCAGTCTCCTCCCCAAGTCTCTCGCCACAAGTCTCATTATCGCAACCGAGAGCACTTTGCTACTATACGCACAGCATCACTGGTATGTTAATGTTTTTATTTTGAGGAAGTTGTATAGGGAGGGATGCCTTTGAACACAGGGCTACGAAACTACTTAGAGCTGTTAGGATTTCATCAGAATATGAGCTATCCTTGTTGACTGAGATATTATCACTGAAATAGTTTAATGTAAGTTAATAAAAGCTTAAATGTGACACCTGGGCAAATGTAATCTGTGTATATTAGATATTTTCAAAACCAATATGCCTAGCAGAACGCAGGAAACTTTATAATAATAAGCTGTCTTTTATTTTCATATGCATATTATGTATATTTGTGTGTGTATGTGTGTATATATGCACACTCATTGCAGTGGGCTAAAAAGACATTATTTAGTACCGGCTTTATAACAATTGTACAGTTTTTCTGCTGGAGCCCATCTGAGTTTATCGTCTACAGCAGAATTCAGTTTTTAATCTGCTCTGCTGCCATTAGGATGTGTGCTTTTCTTTGCAACAGAATCATATTTCTTTAATAAATAGTTTTCTTTTGTGTTTGAAGGCTGCCGAAAAGCAGATTGAGGAACATCAACTTACCTTGACCTGATGTGGTTACTTCCTAGGTGACAAGGCAAATGCAGGAACATGAACAAGACTCTGAACTCCGAGAGCAGATGTCTGGCTATAAACGTATGAGACGGCAACACCAGAAGCAACTGATGGCATTAGAGAATAAACTGAAGGCAGAGATGGACGAGCATCGCCTCAGGTTGGACAAAGATCTTGAAACACAGCGTAACAATTTTGCTGCAGAAATGGAAAAGCTCATTAAAAAGCACCAAGCAGCCATGGAAAAAGAGGTAGGAGATTACGGTTTAGCAGACCAGTCTATATTTGTTAATTACATTGAACTGTCCACTTCCCCTCACTGATGGAGAGATGACATTGTAGTCTCTTACATGTCTGTTTTCAGGAGCCAAGCAAATTGCTAATTAGAAAAAGGCTAATACATCACCTCCTTACAGGGGTATATGTAACTAGAGGAAAGGTATGTCCTTCATCACAGTGTGTTATACTAAATGTTAGCATACTGACCCCAGAAAAAATACTGTAAGGGTTTTCCTTTCTTTTGCCATGTATATACTGTCAGTCAGTGACTGCTATCAAGTGTTATGGAGGCAGATTAGCCTGCAGAGAAATGTGCTAGCTATGCTTAAATGTTCACCCTCTAGCTGCTTATGGATATGGGGGTTTTTATGCTTTTAAATAATTGATAATGAAGTGGTGCTGCCTACAACGATTATTATTGATTCTTTGTTCATCTTGGATCTCTCGGTGGAGGGTTAAGGATACAGTTTATCATAAGGTGTTGACTTTGTTAGGCAAGACTAGCTGAACAATAGGCATGAGGAAATGAGGCGCTGAAAAAGGACTCCCGCTGGGTGCGTTGATGGGGGGGGGATGAGAAGAGAGTGAGGGTAAGCTGAGACTTGCACTTATTCACAGTCATGGTGAGTATCGTGGTGACTGGTATTGTGGTACCATGAGTTCCGGGTCGTGGGGCTGAAATGGAACGTGAGCTATAATCCATCGGGACTCAAACTGATCTGCTGCTGGATTTGCTGTAGGCTAAAGTGATGGCCAATGAAGAAAAGAAGTTTCAACAGCATATTCAGGCCCAACAGAAAAAAGAATTGAACAGTTTCCTGGAGTCCCAGAAGAGAGAATATAAACTCCGTAAAGAGCAGCTGAAAGAGGTAACTCATCTATAATGAGAAAGGTGAATATAGTACAGTGCACGATACAGTGCGAGAGTGGTGAACATTCAGAAATCAAAGTGCCACTATGCGCAAGAGATCTTTCGCTGGATTGCAGCATGTTCTGCATTTCATGAGCAGAGTCCCGTACGTACTGTATCTGTTTCATATCTTCGACCTCAGAGTAAGAGGGTTTATTTCTATATTGGCACCTATAGGTTTATCTTGTGAAAGTACAGAATTCTCCATTGTGTAATACTACTTTTGAACGAGAAACATGCAAATTCGGCAATCCTAAGGAATGAAAAAAGGTAGTTCAAGAAAGGTCATGAGCATTTTTCTCATACCTTGTTGCGGCAGATGTTGACCATTGCACTACAGCAGTTGGTGAATTTTCTTATCACTTAAATCATATTTCTGTAGCATCAGCAAGAAAACAGAGCAGTAAAGATGACCTATGGATTTTTTTTAAAGGAAAATATCTGTAAAACACTATATAATTTTAATGGAGAACGTAATAGTTTAATATAGGGAAAATCATGACCTTTGTGAAATGCAGAGAAACTGTAGAATCAAAATTCCTTATTCTTTGTGTGGAGTGACTGAAACCATAAGCACTATAAATAATTTTTTTGAAAGAACCATTTAGTGCTCAACCATGTGAGGCAACTTTGGAACTTGCTCCAAAGGGGAATATTCCCAAACATAGACATTTCCCAGGAGAAAAAAAGGCTAAAGAAAGCAGCAGAGCCAAGAAAGATCTAACAAAAACTATAGTAGCGTGGGCTCTTTATAATAACATAGAATCTTTTTCTAGGTGGGCAGTAGATCACAGAGCACCAATAAACACTGATGAAATACAGAGGAGTTCTGTCTCATTCTTAAGTTGAAATGTATCACAACGAGTCTAGTTACTGTATGGGCATCTCTGGTATGCAGCTCAAGCAAGCAGAGTCTTTTGCCAAAGATGCTTGAAGCTACGTATTGAATTTAATACAGATGTGGAAACTGTGGCCTTAGGTTTCACCCGTGAGCTTCTTTATATCGTTTTTGTAAGTTATGGCATCTCAGTGAATGGCTCTGCTTTGATCTGTACTTACAAAATGTGTATGTGTTCTGATCAGGCAAGACACAAAGATTTTCTGATGTGCTTCATGTGGCTGGAGTTTTATTTGAACAACAAGATGACGCTTTCCTTCTCCTCTCAATCCTTTGGGACCCTGTAAGAATGTTTGTCAGGCAGCATGGCAGGACCTCCAAGTGTCTTTGTTTTCAGTGGCAAACCATCGTTTTTACATCTTAAGCTAATATATATGTCTGGAAACTGTGGACATGAACCAGCATTTTGGCCAGTTAAAATGGTCAATGCCAAAAGAAGTTGCAGTTAAATTTGCTCCACTGTGAATTGTCTCCTGATGTTCCCTTAGATATGTGATAGGATGCATATTACAGAGGCTGGGATGGTAGCAGCCATGAGAAGACAAGATGGAACGGCCTTGAAATGTAGTTTATTAGGCAGGTCAGTCCAGTTGTTCAGGGCCAAGGAGCTTAATGTGACTATTCCACAATTAATTACCTTGCTGTTACCAGGAGCTGAATGAAAACCAGAGCACTCCAAAGAAGGAGAAGCAGGAGTGGCTCTCCAAGCAGAAGGAGAACATCCAGCATTTCCAGGCAGAGGAAGAAGCCAATTTACTGAGGCGTCAGAGGCAGTACTTGGAGCTGGAGTGTCGCCGCTTTAAGAGACGGATGCTCCTTGGCCGCCATAACCTGGAGCAGGACCTGGTTCGGGAGGTAAGAGAATAGGCAGAAATGAGACCTGGAACCACCTGTGTGAAACATATCTCACAGGAGCACCTGCAATCCAACTCCGATCTCACTGAAGTGTTAATTACCACATCTAAAGTTTTTTGGTAAATAACGGTTCGATATGTTTTGCAACGCCATTTGGTGGTTCCTGTGGCGCGTAGGGTATCATGTGGAATCAAATGTTCAGATTGGTGTCCTATTGTGGGAGAATTGTTAGATCCAAAAAGTAGAGAGACGCAACAGTTACAGTCCTTTCCAGAAAATGCTTACTGTGAATCCTGTTGAGCACCTAGAGCAGGAAGAAGAAAAGTGAAATGAGGAAGGAAAAATTACCAGTGGCAGCGCTGTTTGCTTCTGATAAGATGTAGAAACTCTGTGCTCTGTCCTAAAATGCCTTGGAAGGAGAGAAATGCCCTTGTGAACAAAGTAAAATGTCACACTGTGAACGGAAATCGAAGTTAGTACAAAGAATCTAATAATTCCCTCTGTCCTCCTGTTAGGAGTTAAACAAAAGGCAGACGCAGAAGGACCTGGAGCACGCCATGCTGCTGCGTCAGCACGAGTCCATGCAGGAGCTGGAGTTCCGCCATCTCAGTACCATCCAGAAGATGCGCTGTGAGCTGATCCGACTCCAGCACCAGACTGAGCTCACCAACCAGCTGGAATACAACAAGCGCCGGGAGCGGGAGCTGAGGCGTAAGCACGTCATGGAGGTCCGACAGCAGCCCAAGAGCCTGAAGGTACTAAGTGATGTAGGAGCTCTGGGCGCGAGCTGCTGCTGGTGGTGCAAAAGTGGTACATTGCAGCTCAGTTCTCATTTGCAGTGTATGCAGGTCCAAGGTATTTTGAAGCTCGTTAATTTGAAGAGGTGTCTCATTCTGTAATGAATACCTTTTTTAAAAAGTGTCGTATTTGTCAAGTTGCGTAACTACCAGGGTGCAACTGCAGCCCTACAACCTACGTATGAACCATAGCAATGGTGATCAGGGTTGCAGTTTATTGTGGGCAGGCCATAACAGCACTGTTCCCTCATTTTATTTTAAAAGCTATTGTTCTCAGCAATGTGCCTTCCTTTTTGTGGTAGTTTGAAATGCATTTAATCTTTGCGGTGCCCTTCCCC
>NW_010517029.1:2209-15514 GCF_000687285.1 Phaethon lepturus | reverse complement strand
CCTCCTACACCGTTTTCTGATCCTCTTCTCCCCTGATATACAAGAACAGATATTATTCTTCTGTAATGAAGCAATGTCATTTAAAAGCAAAGCAACAACAAAAAAAACCCTTTGTGTTCCTGTGTGCATCAAAATGAACTGCACTATCGGTCTCTGCTAGCTCACCTTGTTACTGTTTTTGTATTAAGGCTGGTATGCTAGCAAGTGTGGAGGGAAGAGGGATACCAGCCAACTGCAGTGTCCTCAGGAAGCTCCAAGCCGTGGCCTTTGCTGTGTTGTGCTCTCATGGGTTTCTCATGCTACCATTGTAACTGTGGTGGCTGACCAGAACTGTGGGGCCTCTGTAATTGAGGCTCTTGGTGTTTTCATTGTAAGCCTTCACTTCATCCAAAGTCCAGTGGTTTATTCTGAAGTGTCTGAGAAGGGAGTATAAGGCCTTTCACAAAGCTGCCTGGTACATTTCCTTTGAGGAGGCAGAATTCTTCTCTCCACGCAGTGTTCAGCTGTGCCAGTAACAAAATGAGTGTATGGCATACTGAGCATGGGGTTTCTTTGTTGTTCTAGGTCTTTCCTCTTCGTGATATTTCCCATCTGACTTAGTTTTCACCACCTGCAAGTTACCTTCTTACAGTGAAAATAACCAACTTGAATATAGAACTTCAGGAGAAAAAATAAATACCTGATTTGTCAATATTACAATAATATTAAATTGTGAAAACCTAGCTTGTGAGAACAAGGGACCATCTGATCGCTGTTGAGAATCTCCAAGGATATAGTGTATAAATAGCTGATGACTTCACAGGGAAGCTGCGCTGCACTCTGAGCTGAATAAAACTGAAGCAGCTGTATTAGGTTGATCCTTCTGAGATTAGCATGAATGACTTCTGCCTCCCCAAGGTGATGCGGTGCAAACACGAGTGGGCAGCATGTCCGTTCTTGTTCCCTGACCAGCAGGCGGGACAGCAGGATCGGCAGTCTGGGCTGCAGAGACTTGGCTGCCCTCTCACCTCTGCAGACTCTTCAGCCCCTTCCCTTTTCCAGTGAGGACAGGGCTGGAGCGTTGCAGGGAGCATGGAAAGCTTGCGTTGTGCTTTGCGTGGCTGTTGTAAGATTAGTGAAGGATTTCAGGCTTGAGCTGTCAATCCAGCACCTTTGTGTACACACAGTGCTCATAATGCAGCCTGCTGGACAACTGTTCAGTTTGTAGTACAATTCCCTATTTATTGAGGCTGTTCCCTAGTATTAGCTCCTTCTCTTGCTTCTGACTAATACAGGCAAGTATTCTTAATGGAATAGATAATTTGACTATTTGTTCAGTTTCTCTCTCCAGCAACGTTTTCCTTCAAGGGCACATGCTTCAGGCTTTCCCTTTGTTATTTGTGAGGTCCTTTGTCCTGAAAGCAGGTTTTTAACGGTCAGTGTCTGTTGCTGCTATTACAGCACCAGAAGGACCGATAACTAGAATTCACCCTTCAGTGAAAACTGCTGTGTTATTATTTTGAGTGTGTTAATTGTGATGCAAATACCCTCTTGCTGGTATTTCACAATACTAGGTCAAAATGATCTTGTCAGAAGTCTGACTGGAAATCTTACCCCTCCCTTCTGTTTCCTGTTGTTAAAGCCTTTGGATTGGAAGCCTGTAAACAGAGTCTGGTGCCCAAGCGAGACTTCACAGAAAGTGAGGATAAAATAGATTGCTAGTGTTCTACTGTGACCAGGTCCCTGATGGGAATGTGTAACCTGCTGACACTTCTCTTAAGGGCAGGGAGAAACAGCCTTAAAGGTTTCCTGGAGGGAAATAACTTCCTGTGAATTTAGAAAGGGTAAAAGTGATGTATTCCTCTCTGCATTACATGTTTTGGTTTGAATGAAACCTGTCTTTGGCCTGTTTTCTGCATCAGGTTAGCAAAGTGGAATTGTTGGTTTATGCAGTAAAGCATGCTGATGTCTAAATTGGGCTGGATATATTGTTTGATCCCACTGCATCTTTCTAGACAGCTACAAGTGCTGTGCTTATCCCCTGCCCTGCTGAGCCTTGAGCTAGTGCCAGGAGCAGGCAGTGGAGGAGCTGACGAGAGACGTGCACGTATATCTGCCTTGCTGATTCAGATCCCAGAGCTCTTTCAACTTACTCAAGGGACAAGAATCTGATCCCATGCTCCGCTCCATTCCTGCCCCCGGCGCTTCAGGATTTGACCATGGTGGTTGACAGTGGGGATGGCCCAGGGTGTATACTGGCTGCCCTGATGTGGGGGTTTGGTTGGGGGGATTCTTTATTTGTTTTTGCTTACCATGGTGAACTTGACTGTCAGTTAACCACCATCGCTCATCACTTCTGGGTTTTGCTTAGAGGTATTCCTGCCAGCCCTCCTGTAGAAAGATACAGGGAACTCCAGAATACCCTCCTTTTCAGGGCCTTAAAGCACTTAGTAGATGTTAACCCTCACAAGCTGCTCTGGAGGCAGGTAAGGCAGGTGGAAGAAGAAAATAATTAATTTCCTCAAGGTCATACAGCAAAATCAGATCCAGATGCTCTTTCCAGGATTGATGTCGCCCAGCCCTGTATGCAGTCACAAAGTTGATGCCTCTAAACAATACAGAGATGCTAGCAAGTGCAAAGGGAAAACTCAACCTCCAGTAAGCCTCCACTGGGACTGGGCAATTGTTCTGTTTGCTAGACTAGCACAATACTAATGTTGCTTGTGGTGTACATTTTCAAGTGTCTAATCTTTCCCAGCTATTTTTGAGTATCTGTATGAAAGCCAGGCTCTTAATATCAACAGTTAGAATACATCTTCTCTTTATCAAGCCCTCGATGGAAAAAGTGTTGCTCTTTTTCCCTGTCCCTTCCCATGCACCAGATCTGCTTCTTTTCATAACATTAAGTGATGTTCATATATATGTGCCATACAAGCACAGTCATGTGCAAGTATGGCTTTTGGTGTTAATAAATATTAGTCCTGTCCCTCAAGAACTTTTCTTGAAAAGCATCACCCAGGACTGGATCCAGTCCAGTGACAAATGTGAGGCTCTTTGTGCAGAGACAGCTGTATTTAGGCTGGAGCTTTGTTATAAAAGTGTCTGTATTGTAATTGTTTTGCACAGTAGCAGTGTCAAAGCAGCTGCAGCAATAGTCATTGCCTCTTGTGTATTTTGCTTCCCTCCTTGTACTGTAGATGTTAATATACATTTGTGGATTCTTGAACTCATATCCTTAACGTAATCCTAAATATCCATTTGAATGGATATTTCTCTCATTTGAAACATGCTGGTTTTTTCTTTGTGTCCCCTCCATCTTTCCAGTCAAAAGAACTACAGATAAAGAAGCAGTTTCAGGATACATGCAAGATCCAAACCAGGCAGTACAAAGCACTGAGAAACCATCTGCTGGAGACCACGCCAAAGAGTGAACATAAAGCTGTCCTCAAACGGCTCAAGGAGGAGCAGACCCGGAAGCTGGCTATCCTGGCTGAGCAGTATGATCACAGCATTAATGAAATGCTCTCTACACAAGCTGTGAGTCGCCTCCGAGGGACCCAGGGTTCCTCAGCCAAATAGGGATGTTTGCATTTTAACCGATCTGTATCCTGACAGCAGTCTATCTGCTTCCTTGCTACACGCTCCATACCCAGCACAGTCATTCCTCTGTATTTAAAAAGCAGCATTCAAACGCAGAGGAAAGAGATATTACCCTCTTCAGGCAGGTTGAACTTGAAGGTGCTGTTGCGGAGATGCAAAGTGATGCATCTGTGTGGCCGGAGGACTGCTTTTGCATGAAGTTTGACAACATAAACATCCCTGTTAGAGCATCGTTAAATAATGTGCAGCTTGCCGTCTTAAGTCATTTAGGTTTTTGATTTGTCAATGATACCAACCAAAGCATGTCCCACTGGTGGAAGATGCTCGTTGAGTCATGGACGAGTCCAGAGTTTTGACTGTAAATCTGAAAGAATGGTGAAAGTGTAATGAAAGTTCTGTGATTCCTTAAGAGCTTCCTTCTTTAAGGAATGACCACATAAGCAATGCTTTGAGTCTTTGCTACAACTGAATGTGCAGTTTTCTTTGCACTCTTGCATATTGCGTCCTGCTTGCATCACTCTGTACCGATTTGACACTGTGAGGCAGGGTACCTGGCTTAATTTATGTATGGGAAGGTTAAAAGTTCAGTATCGTATTGCTTTCAGGTTTATGTCGTTATATTCTTTTGCCCGAAGCCCTGCACTGGCAGGGATATGGACTTAAGTCTCCTGCGTACAGGTAATTGGTTAATCCAGTTGAACAGAGCAAGAGATCTTCCCTTTGCCTCTAGCAAAAGGAGAGCTGTGGATGTTAGCACCTCCAGCAGTCTGGTCTCTGCAGTATGGATCGTGGTTCCTGAGGCGCCACTGCTCAGCAGCATCACTTGCATCAGCGCTGTGGGCTCACTGTCACCAGCCTTTGTCACTATAGGTCCTCTGTTCAGTGAAACGAAGTACAATAGAGACCAATTGTATTGCTAAGAAAACAAAGTCCCATCCCATTCTCTCCCCTTCCCCGCAGCCCTCCCCCGGAGTGTCATGAGTGGTTACCCCATAGTGAAACGTCTCTATTGTCTGTCTTTCCCAGCTGCGTTTGGATGAAGCACAGGAAGCAGAGTGCCAGGTTTTGAAGATGCAGCTGCAGCAAGAATTGGAGCTGCTGAATGCATATCAGAGTAAAATCAAGATGCAGGCAGAAGCCCAGCATGATCGGGAGCTGCGTGATCTTGAACAGAGGGTATCCCTCCGTCGGGCCCTCCTTGAGCAGAAGGTAAAATGAGCATGCGAGCATCATTAGCACGCTCCCTGTTTCAGATCTTAAATTGCACTGTACTTATCAATAGAAAGAGAAATTGCTTTTACCTTGCTGTATATAGTAACACAAATCTTTTGGGTATTTGCCTCTGTGCGATGATAGCTCAGTGGCACAAGGCTAAACTTTGTGCCAGCTCATCCATCCTATGTGAGCAGCTTCTGGCTGGGATAGAGCTGCTTGAAGTGTGCCAGAGGGAGTCATGCCTCTTTGGGCAGAAGGGAAAGTGTACTATTCTTTCTGTCTCTGAGCTGCAGATAGCTTCCCCAGCTCATTAGAGGACAGATAATAACAACCTAAAGCTGGGAGGGGCTTTTGGAATTTGCATAGTATCAGTAGTAGGTGTCTTGCGGGGGAGAGGACGGGGGAGGGAAAGTCAAATGTATTTGAGACCCTGTGTTTTCTGGTAATACTATTTTGCTGCAGATCTGCTGCATTTGTCAGTCTGTGGAGACCAGGTTGAAGTTTCCCTATGAAAAATTATGCTTGTTATATGGAAATGCTGCTGTCTGCAGCATTTCCCTAAGCCAACTGAAGTAGCCAGACCCACAGGCACTGGGTGACCTGCTGCTCCCGAGATTTCAGCTTGTAATTGGCTATGTGTATTAAGGTGCTCCTTGTTGAAGCATGCTTTTCCATACGGTGCCAGACATGAGGTGTGTATAGAAATGTGAGTGGCCTGCACAAACCAGGGGAAGGGTAATACACAGTCAGCCTTCCTCCTGCAAATTTTTTCCGCTTTAATTTGCCCTATGGGTGCCAGCCATCACCATTCACGCAACAGTTCCCAACTTTGCTGATCGGCGATTATTGAATTAGGGCAATTACTCTGTGGCCTCGAGGTTCTTTGCACTTAACTTCTCCCCGAGGCTAACTGATGGATGCTGGGGATGATAGAGGGCCCTTGTTGGAATAAAACTGCTCCACCTCACGGTCAGCCGAGGGGGCATCTCTGAGAAGACAGTACAGTCTTTGGTCTCCTGCAAGCAGACATGAATCTCTAGAAGTAACTGAATTTGTGAAAACAGAATTCCCGTGTGGCGCTCACATGTGTAACAGCTGTCTTTAGACCCCATCGCTAGTTATTTTGCTCCTGTCCAGAAGAGGACAACTCCCATCGCAGCCCGGCGTTTGAGTGTGTATTTATGCTGGATGTGCATTGCCCTCTGGTGGCGTGATCAGCCGAGGGCTCTGGGAAGGAGTATGCCACAGCGAGCCTGCTGCTTTTGTCTGGGGGGGCAGCATATATTGCATGGCATGTAGTATTATCTTGAAAGTTGAAGGCCAGTGACTTAAGGAAACACACATCAACCACTAATGTTGTATACGTTTTCCATTGTGGGCCAGGATTGAAGTCTCTGCCCATAGAAAGCCCCTGCAAAGCATTTGGCATCAGTAATGGTGGTGGGAAGCTTAGCAATGCTATTTCATAGAGGGGGAAGAATGATAAAAATAAGACTTGACCTAATTTTTTGTGTGTATTTGTGTCCCTATGTTGCCTTAGAATAGCAAAAAAATGGATGGTGCTTCAACTTCCGTAGGTTTATTTAGCACTACATGCAGTCCTAGCACATGGCAAGTCATGAAGTCATGGACCAGCGATGAGACTCTGTTTCTTGGTGGGGTGACTGTAAGTCACTTAGCAGCAGCTCAAGGGAAGACATGTGGGTGCAAAGGTAGATGCATCCTTCTTTTGCAAGCGTATTTTTTGGGAGGGGAGGTGGTGTTCTGTTTTTGTAAGAATTAAGAGTTGAGAGAATTCTGGTGTGGGTCGCTCAGCGATGTCACCTGGTGTTCGCTTGCGTGTGCTAACTGAAACTGGCAGCCAGAGAAAGGGCAGGTATGTGCGCAAGATGAATGTCTGAATTTATACAGACAAATATATTCTTAGCCTGTGGCAAAGTCAGTCCCTGATGTTCAATAATAAACCAGATTCCAGAAGTTAGTGTGTGCATAGGACTCTGCTTCCTCCTCAGCACAGTACTTTTTATTTTTGACGGTGCCCATCACCATAGTAACTCACCAGAGCATACATGTCTGACTTGGGCTAAGGAGGCAGCAGCCAGCCCCATCCACGCGCAGCCTTCAGCGCCGGCGACTGAGGCGCTGAACAAGCTATACCCTGATGCTGTGTTGTTTGTGTTGCACCAGAAATGAATGTGTCCCAAGGGTGTCTTTAAAAGACATCAGATTTACTCATTTCCTTCTCACGTGCCTCAGGCACCTCATCTTCAGAGTCCTGCGTCCTGAGGTCGTTCCTAAGTGATGTCATTTTAATGCAGTGTGTTAGGCATGGCCTTTCTGTGAAGTTCAGTTGCTCCGAGTCCCACGTGTTACACTGTCACAAAGACTGAAAACTGTGAGCAGCTGGTCGTGGTGAGGACATTGAAAAAGGAGGGTTCTGCTTAGATAGCAGGATTGGAAAAAACAAGTGGAGCACTTTAAAGAGCTAATATTAGAGAAGGCATCTTCTTCCTCTTCTGCCTTTTCCAAGCCAGCTGATAGGAGTGAGCAAGACTGCTCTATGGAGAGAGTCAGTGTCACCCACCTAACGCTAAGAAACAGGCAAGTGGATAAGGCAGTTTCTGAAAGCCCCAAATGGCTCAGGAGATGACTCACGCTGGAGCAGATTGTTTCCTAAATTCCAGATGAAATCACTTTGCGTATTCCCTAACTAAGGCAAGAGAGTGCTTACAAGTACAGCGCTCTGCCCAGTACCTTCAGCACAGACCAAGATAATACTGCTTGGCTTACATTGCTGCAGACGGCAGGGGAGATGCCAGTGAGCTATGCTAAAAGTCTTGGCTGCTGCTTTTTACCCGTTTGGTCTTTTTCACCGAGGCCAAAAGTAGCTTTTTTCAGTGCTGGCAAGAAGATAATGGCGTGATTCTTTGGTTCTCCACCTCACTGCAAAGATTTCAGTAAGAAAGGCTTTAATTCCTGTCTGATGGGCATCAGGAGGCCATAGCCCCATGTTTTCTCTACTTAGAGAGCTGATCCCAGTGCCCCTACCAAAGTACCATTGGAAGCCGATTTGGAACGGTATTATAGGGAAGAAATTGGAGCTGCTAGCTTGCATATCATCTAGCAGACAATCGGCCACACAATTCAAACATCATCGCCTACTGTCTTTAGCCACACACCCTGGAGAAAGTGTTAGGGTAATGAAACATGAGAAACCGATTTAGGAAAGGGGTAGATGGGAGGTGATAAACATGAGCTAAGAACGTGGCCGGTGAACATTGGAGAGAAAAGTGAACGTGGGCTTGTACATCAAATCCTGGAGAAAATAGCAGTTGTCATCATCAGATTCAGCTACAAAGAGTGAAGGTCACATTAAGCTTGTGTTGGCAGGTATCTGACTCTATAGGCACTGTGCTTGGCTGTATCTGAAGGTTCTTTCCCAGGAGTCTGTGGACTTCGCTGCATCTTAAAAGATTAACCTATGTCAAGCTGTTAGTACCACTGCAGACTTTGGATTTGCATCCCTAAAACTTCTGTATTCACCAGGGACCAGGGACCAAGACCCTCCAGCTGGTATCCACCATGCTTTGGCGAGTGCGGGTCTATGGGACTTACCCTTTGCATTCAGAACAGATCGTGTGTCAGCGGACATCTGATCTAGATCTGGTCTCATGTAGAAACATGGGGAGAAGGTTCCTCGTTAGCTGGCTGGTTTAAGTCCTTCAGAGACTTGAGGCCATTCCTGTAAAGGCGTCCTGCTACTACAGACTGTCTCTTCTTTTTTGCTTCCTAGATTGAGGAGGAGATGCTGGCGTTGCAGAATGAGCGTACCGAACGGATACGAAGCCTGCTGGAGCGTCAAGCTCGCGAGATCGAAGCCTTTGACTCAGAAAGCATGAGGCTAGGTTTTAGTAATATGGTTCTTTCTAATCTCTCCCCCGAGGCGTTCAGCCACAGCTACCCGGGAGCTTCTGGCTGGTCCCACAATCCTACTGGGGGTGCAGGACCTCACTGGGGTCATCCCATGGGTGGCCCACCACAAGCTTGGGGCCATCCAATGCAAGGTGGACCCCAGCCATGGGGTCACCCCTCGGGGCCCATGCAGGGGGTACCTCGAAGTAGTGCTATAGGGGTCCGCAACAGCCCCCAGGCTCTGAGGCGGACAGCTTCTGGGGGACGGACGGAACAGGGCATGAGCAGGAGCACAAGTGTTACTTCACAAATATCCAATGGTTCACACATGTCTTATACATAACTTAAACAATAACTGAGGGTGGCAATTCCACTGGAGCTGTCTGCCAACAGAAACTGCCTACAGACACCAGCCCAGCAGCCTCCTCAGTGCGGTGCTGACGTGTGGAAGCTGGGTGCACATGGAATATTGTATTCATTTTGTAAAGCATTACGTTTTGTGTTTACTAACTGGGATGTCATAGTATTTGGCTGCAGGGTTTGGGGGGGGTGGTTTTTTGGTTTTTTTTGTTGTTGTTGTTTTTTACTTTTTTGGAGGGGTCTTGGGAGGGTGTCTGAGAGATATATGCAATTAGTCAGAAGAGTTGGCTGGTGGTCATCACACTGACAGGACAGAAGGGCCTCAGACTGCCCTCGCTACACCATCCGTAGGAAGTCTGAGGGAGAGTGGAGACCTCCTCCCATGTCCATGAATTTCGAACTGCCACCCTGCAAAAACCAGGCGAGCTGCCTTTAAACCAATGTCCAGGGGAGGAACAGCTGGATCTTCTGTTCCATTTTTATTTGTCATTAAATTGGATACATTTCTAGGGTATTGCCTCTGCCAAGAGGCATTTTCAAAGACTTGAGAGCGAGGAAGAAGGGTGAGAAAAGAGGCCAGGAGACACCAGGGCTCAGCAGGGCCCTTCTACCCAAGTGCCCGCTCCGTGTCGTGTAAGAAGTGACGTTCTCTCCGAAGGCACTGGTCAGCTTCCCGAGATCTCTGTAGGTAAACTTGTCTGGAGGGAACAGGCTAGAAATGTTTGAAATTGTATTCCTGCTTTGGCAGTCCCTGACTGTGCTGCTGGTAGCTCAGATGAGGTTGGGCAGAGGAGAGTAACGCACTTGTACAGCTAATACTGTGACATCTCATTTTAGCTAAGCATCAGAATACTTCTTGGAGCCCAGCGTAGTCCTTTTTGCTCCATTCAGAAATGTTTAGACTTTCAGCCAATCAGTCTCAAATGCCAGAGGTATTTTGAAGGATGCCATAGTTACAAAATGCCATTGATTGGGTTTTTCATTATTACACTACATCCACCAATTTATTACCTTTTTGGCTTGTTGCAATTTCCTGTTTACATGTAGAGTGTAGCCAACTGTTTTAAATGTTTAGTTGCCACAGTGTACCAGGAGGAGCTGAGCCAATGACTTTCCCAGCTGATGACTAACCCACATCACCACTGTAGATCTTGCTGCATGTGAGGCTCCTTTTTATTATTTTCATCGCTGCAATACTTCACAACTTTTACAGTCCCTTGAGATGCTGTGATATTTTGGCAGCATATCACACCATGTGAGAAGGCACTACTTCAGACGCTCGTTGGAGCTGCTGTACTACTGAAAGGAAGCAAAGGTGGTTGTGAAACCCATACGGTGATAAAGGGGTCAGGGAGTCTCAGTCACCGAATGACTTTGCGGCATCTTGTCATCCCTCAGTGCTGGGAACTGGAGATGCCCCCATGCTCTTGTGCCAGTGCCAGGGCGGTCTGGGTCAGCCAGCGCTGGGCGGGGTAGGGGAAGAGCAGGTAGATGAAGTTTGGCTTGAGGCAAAGATTTCCGTCTTGGGGACTGACCAGCCAGGGTGCTTTGTAAATGTTTTTCCTTGCACACTAATCATCTTGAAGAAAACACTAGCTGCTAACTCTAGGATTTGCCTTTAATATGTTTATAGGGCTCAAAAGCAAGGTTTTCCGAATGTGTTTGTCCATGTGACATATTTATATAGTAAATACTCTAGTGTCTCGCTGCTGTTCAGTACTCTCAACAGGGCGACGTTCTTTCGTTAGCTAAATTAACATCCACTCCCAATCCTTAACTCTCTGCCCGTGTCCGGTGAATCTAACTGGGATTTCTAGCATCTTGACGTAGCATATCACTCTAATCGAAGATGGAAACTCTACCAAAATATGTTTGAGCAGCCCCTTAGTAAGGAGCTTTGTAGTACTAACAGTTGACAGAAGCCTGGGATGAGGTGGTGGTCCCACGGGGATGACTCTGGTTGCCTCCTGGGGTAAGTGGTGACCCTGAATTGTCCTGTTCTTTCCTCTGCTATGTTATTATGTGGAATTGGATGTTTTGGGGTCATTCTTTAGCATTGCAGTGTTGTTGAAATGCAGCGAAACCGATTTAGGAAAGGTACCTGTATTTTCCTGGGGTTAGAAAGACAGACAAAGATGAAATGAAAAGCCAAAATTGTATTGGGATTTACCATGTGAGTGTGGAGGGTGTGCCCAGAGCATGGTGCTAACAACAGCATTTTGAAGTTCAGCTCCTCTATCACAAACAGCAGCAGCGACAGCGGGGACAGGCTATACCTGCAAGTTCAGTGGGTTCATTCTTTTGCTTCTGTTATGGTTTGAATTTGGTCAAAGTCTCTGGCTTAAATTGAGCTATTTCAACAGAATTCTCTCAACCCATCTCTTTGTGTAATGTCAAGCATGACTGAATGCTGAATCCAAATGATGGCTATCCCATATTGGCTTTTTTGTATTCAAAAAGAATTGTGTAGTAACCATTTTTACATGTATATCATGTGCAGACCTGGACTATTCCAACAAGTTAATATTTTAATTAAAATAGTTTGCAAAAACTGATTCAGATCAACTGGTCTAAATGTGTGTGTCCCTGTGTGTACGTGGGGGAAGGAAAGCTGTCCCAAACAAGCCTGATCTCGAGAGAAAGCACCCCATTACGCAGCTGTAGCCAGAGTGGCTCAGGGTCAGGCTGTGCCTTGGAGGTACATGAGGAGGCCCTTGGTGTTGAGAATTTTAGTGTATCTCAGGTATCTTTCTGAGATACATACACTAGAGAGACGCAAACACTCTCTGAATCAGTTTGCAAACTCCATTTTAAAAAGTAAGACCGATTACTCCATATTGTACTCGTTGCAGTCATGCCCTACCTTTGGTTTTAAAAATGCTGTAATCTGTAAATTGTGGAAACTACTTCAGTACCTCAGCAAAGATGTTCTCTCACATCTTTCATGTTTGTGTTTAACACTGGGGAAACTCTTCTGTGTGGACTACTTTGCAAACTTCATTGCAGTATTTTCAAATCACCACCTTGGCCCCTGAAATCTCTTCCTCTGTGGGTTTTTTTCCTCTCCCCTTTGCAAAGACCTAAAGTTCTGATGTAGTTTAGCCCAGAGATGAAAAAACAGAGGAGCCAGCATTTTCACCTCTTTCTGATTTGAATTTCTTTTGATTTTATTTAATTAAAAGCAGCGAGAGGGACCACGTTTTTCTTGTTCTCCATGGTCCCAGGGAGTCAGCAGCCACCTCTCCCTTCCATGTTGAATGAACGTTAACGCGCTGTCTTCCTCGGATGCAGCCCTGAAATGGAGGCCACAGCTCTGTTTCACCCGCTTTCCCTCCAAGCCCGTGAGCTTCAAAGGGGTTGGAAGAACTAAATGTGGTACGATACCAAGCTTTCCACAGAAAATTCCCTGCAGCCATTCCTCGCCTGGCTTGGGGCCAGGCTGGCATCGCTCTATCCCACCCCAGCCCTCCCACTCCAGAAGGACGTGCATTGCACGCTGGCTGTAACCCGCACGGGCTGCACCCCGGTCGATCCTGGGATGATGTTTATTAACCCCCCCAGGGAAAAGGGTCCCTTGCTGGGAGCTCTCTTCTGGGAGCTTGCAGGCTGCCCTGCCCCTCCTTGACCCTGCTTACGTGCCATTTCTTGAGAGGCAATAAATTGTATTGTACCACTGTCTACCATTACTCTGTTGAATACGCACATCTCTCTGGATATATATATATGGTATCTCATTTGTATATATTTATATACTCTGTATGTACGTGTGTGTGGGTATATGTGCACACACACCTCATGCTGTGCATTTCTGTCAGGGCACTTCAGTTCTGCTGCTTTTTAGCACTCCTGTTCGTGAGCAGAAGCAACCCCAGCGGCGGGGCTCTCGGGCGAGGGCACGTACATCTGCGCAAGCTGCGCTAGGGCTGAACGCAGTTCGAAAGCCCTCGTTTAAACGCTGCCTTGCTAATTGTAGCTTGCTTTTTCTGGGGCGCGGGAGGGTAGGATAGCTGCTATGGGTGTGCCGTGAAGGAAAGAGAGCTCCCAGAGGGTACCAGAAAGTCAGAAGGCAGCAGAGACGAGAACAAGATGGTATAGCGATAGGAAAGCAGTTGAGGCGAGGTACCGATGTGCTGGGGAGGCGGTGAGTGGGCCGGTGAAGTGCTCAGCAGGCTGAGCTCAGAGTCCCCAGCTGCGTCTCGCCACGAAAGATCACAAGCCCGGCACGGTCTTGGCACGCTG
>NW_010517029.1:814-2178 GCF_000687285.1 Phaethon lepturus | reverse complement strand
CATTCCTGAGTTCAAGGCGCCGCTAACTCTGAACGCTGTCTGCCTTTGTGTGCGTCTAATAACTAGAGCGAGTTGTGCAGGGATCAAAAGAGAAGCTAAATGGGAAGATTTAAAATCTGTGTGTGTGTGTGTGTGTGTACAACGTATACATACATACGTATCCAGGCACAGATGCTTTTGGTCCATTCTTTATTCGGCTTAGGCACGTGTGTTTTCTTACTTGGGTCCAGTAAGCAGAGGACAGCCTTGTTCTTCTCCTGGGTGCTTGCTCTGCATTTCTAGTAAATCTTGCCCTGGTCTTTCTCGTGGTAGAGGGGCGAGTGCCATGCCGGACACCACGAGCTCCTCAAGCTGTGAAGACCCTTCTGACCTTCTCCTTTATCGTCTATAGACCCCATCTTAGTGAGACAGCTGACAGTTTGGGGGATAAGTGCTTCTCGCATGTGTCAAGTCACAAACGTTCATGCAGCTGCGATATTTACCCGCCGGGGAAGCCCAGCCAGCTCAGCAGCATGCCAACCACGGGCTCTCTTCTTTGTGCTACCAGAGAATTTGGAGGCAATTTTTCCCCCTGTCCCTTTTGGAAGGTCACTTGCAAGTTTTTTAGGAGAGGCTTGGGTTTAGTTGGGACATCCTTACCCTTTCGCAAGGACTAGTGTTGTCTTTAGCTGTGCTCCTGCCTGTGGGACTTTCCCACCCCGGCGCTGGCCGGCAGCGAGCCCAGAGCCACGTGCCAAGGATGGAGGAGTGGTGGATGCCCAGACAGGGATGCTGGTTGGTGTCCCTTTGCTGTGTTTGTTCCAGTTTGCACTTTTACGAGTCGGCTGAGCCGGAGTCTGTTGAGAAATACGTGTGAGGCGCTTTGGAGGGTTGTGGGTAGCTGTTTACAGCAAAAAAAAAAAAAAAAATCTGATAGATCTAGTGGTTGTAGTAAACATCTCCCTGCCAGGGAACGATGGCAGCAGATGACCCTGGTTCCTGTGGCACAAAGGTTCAGCCAGCTGGGGTCGTGATGCTGCCGGCTACGTCCCTGCCCTGCCCCTCGGCCCAGGCTTTGCTGGGGAAGGGGCGGCCTTTGGCAGCTGGGGAGGGACGTAGTAAATCGAATTTGCCAGCAAACAAGCACCTTAACCACCGAGCTGCGGGTCTCAGTTCTTGCACTTCACCCGAAGGCTCCTCTGGGCAGGGAGGAAGGCAGTTTGGTACGTGAGCGTCGGCTTTGTACCCGTCTGGCGTCCTCAAAACATCCTAAAGCCATGTCCTGGGGGAAAAAAAAAGCCCAGCACCGCTTCCCTCTCTCCTTGCTGTCTGTGAGTGCACACACTGAGTCCAGGAACCAGTAACCAGGAGGGGCGAGCGTTGCC
>NW_010517029.1:354-653 GCF_000687285.1 Phaethon lepturus | reverse complement strand
GAACATGCACAGTTTGAAAATTTTCACTGACAATTAGTTTAATTATTGTGAGTGAAAAAGAATTGTAATTATCTGTAAATATGTAGTTAACAAATTGACCTAGTTTCTGTATTTTTTAAGTTTTTGTACTAAAATTTATAGATACAGTATGTGCCAGCTAGCAAAACGCTACTGTAATTGCCAGTCGTAGTTCAGCATGCATCTACTCCCCGGGACGTGTCAAAGTGATGCTGTAAGGAATCGTGCTTAAATATCGTGAGCTGGGGAGGCGCGGCAGGGGGCGGGGCGGGGGGGGCACC
>NW_010517029.1:0-242 GCF_000687285.1 Phaethon lepturus | reverse complement strand
CGCTGTGTGTGACCTCCCTCCCTCGGGCGCCGCGAGCTGCGAGGCGGGCAGCGCGAGGGACGGAGCGGTGGCTTCGAGCTTTTCTCTGGGCTGAACTCGATGGGAGCCGAGTTCGGGTTCTTTGCTGCGGTTTCATACCGGCTTACGACTGTATTTTTCAACCTCTCTAGAAATGATCCGTTTTCCCCTTCTGACTGCTTTTGTCTTAAACGCGAGATCATCTAAACCTACTGGAGGAATAA
>NW_010517028.1:9738-29175 GCF_000687285.1 Phaethon lepturus | reverse complement strand
GAGCGAGGGGGGCGGGGGAAGGGCATGGCCGTAGGCCCCAGCCAAGGGGGTAGTGGGGGAGATGACTATGGGTGGTATGGGACAAGGGGTGCAAGGAGGCCTGGGCTGCAACAGAAGCATCGGTCGGAGGCGTGGGAGGACCAGTACGTTTTGCTCCAGGGACTGGCAAGGTTTGGCTCTGTGAGAAGATTGCTAGGGGGGAGGTCCAGGCTTTGGACGGTGGGTGCCACATGGAGGGAGGTGGTCGTCCCTACAGGGCGTGTCTAGCTGGTGCCACTGACATGAATCTTGATGTCCGCTGCTGGGGCTGTCCCTTCCGTGTCAGGGGCTAAGCCCTCCCCCGTGTTGCTCCGCAGAGCAAGCTGTGTTCTTTGGCTTTGACGTCATGTACGGGGAATGCCATACAATTCACACCCGGGTCATGCTAGTAGCTGCGAAGTGCTCTTTAGCTCTGGTCGTGAAGGGTGCTCTCTTGCCCTCTGCTTTCATCTGAGCCTACTCAGTTATTGTTTTGCATCGCGACTGGGGTAACTCTTGATTTCTCGTTTTTCCTCACCGGAGTAGGTGCATACCCTCATAAAAAGCTGTAAACACATGCCTTCGGTTTTAGAAATAGGAAGCAATTTGCTAACACGGATTTTTCCAAATACTGATAGCTGTCTGATAAAGAACTTTTCAGCAATAAAATGGATAGAAACCATACTTCTATGTGATAGGCCGGAAGATTTCAGACTGTGCGTAGCATCTTCTTACCGGGTTGTTTTGCTTTTTTTGCCTAACTTTTACTTTCTTTGCCAGCAAATAGTGTTCCAAAGCCAATAGCGCTGTTTAAAATATGATATTTAGGAATGCTTGTATATCTCACACAGCATATGGAGGGAGGATCCTTCAGGATTTCCTGGGGGAAAGTTTATACAGTTGAAAAAGGAAGTTTTTGTATATCCATCTAATCCTTTTATACTAATTTTCTCCATTGTTTCCTAAACTTCATGTATTATGTTTTCTGAAAAAAAGAGAGTGTTCTCAAAATATTGTCTTGTTTAATCTCATTGATATGCTACAGTAATGTGTAATGTTTCCAAGATCAGTATTTATGCAACTTACTGGTTAAATTCGTTGTTGATCTGTTTTCTTTTTCCCATGTAGGTGAAATTTGATAGTGGAGTATTACTGCTTAGCACACACAGACTAATCTGGAGGGATCAGAAGAATCATGTAAGTCCTACTTCTGTCTCTTTTATGTCATTCAATTCTAAATTCCGTAACAAGCAACAGGTAGCTTGCAATTAAAAGACTGCATACGGAGAGAATTTTCTTTCCTTTATGTGTATTTTGTTTTAAAAGCATAGTCCATTTTTGGCTCAAGAGTGGAAAGAAAATTATGTTCAGGAATGTTGTTTCACCCAATTCTGCTTTAATAAAATAATTATGGGGATATGAGGAGGGATGGGAATGAATCATATAAATTTTCCTTTTCTATGGCACAAAAACAGAGGAGAAAAGAGTGTGGTATCATGCATTAAAAAACACTGGTTTGAGACTGAAGGTGAGGTTTTAGGCAAATCATAATGTGAACCTCTCTCCCATGCTTCTTGTCTAGCAAAACGTTTTCTTCCTCATTGTTTTCAAGTCCAAATTTCCCTGTCTTCTGCTCCCACCATATAGTCCCGGACCATGATTTGGTAATAGGATGTGTTTGGTGGCAGTATTATTTTGTATGGGTCTTACCCTTCCAACTGCCTGTTCTTGTGCTGAACCATTCCATCAATAAGCCAGAACATTTGTCTGTACTGCTGTGGAGATTTAACTCAGAGGTTTAGTGGCAGAACTACAGTGTAATACTGCTACTGAATGCTTTGTATCATCAAGCCACAGCCTGAGAGTGCAAGCTAGAAATGGGTGAGAAAGACTACAAACACATACAAAGCTCTAAGCATAGACTGTGACAACGTGTTCCACTTTGCAGCTGCAATTGAAGAAGTCCTTCTCAGAACCAGATTGGATTATGCTTGTTTTGGACACAATCTTTTAGAATTTTAGCCCTGGAAGCCAAAGTTGACATCGAGCACATTCAGATGACAAATCTTCAAAGGCGTATTTTATTCCATTGGATTAGTTTTGTGCAAGCATAGGTGAAGCACCTCTTGCACCCAAAGGCCATTCCCTACCAAATATCACATCCTTGGTCCAAAGCAGGGAGCTACTTAGAGTCTTGTAAGGTCACCAAGGATGTTCTTAATTTGGCAACGCAATGTATTTTTTCCTTAGGGATTGTTTGCAGGAACAGCAGAACTATTTTTAGTACAAATTTTTCAAAATGTTTTGAGAAGTGTTCCCCAGGGTGCGTTTACTGTTAAAGAAGTCAGGGGGTGATTTTCCAGATCATGAACTATTTTGTATAAATTAGCTTTTTTTTTTTTTTTTGGCACAGTCAGCATGAGATAATTCAGTTGTGCTAAACTATCTGTGTAATTCATCTCTTATTTCTTCATCAGCATCTCTTCTTTACAGGTGGGCATGTACTGCAACGTGCACTGCTTCTGGTCTTCTCACTTGGACATTTTACTTGCTTGGAGTAACATTAAGTGTTACGGCTTCAGCAAGGCTAACAACTGTCCATATTCCCATTCTCTCCTTCCCAACAAAAGAGTGACATTCTTGTCCCTAACTTCCCCTGCTCTTAGGCTACATGATTCCTTGTATCAAGATCACTGAATTTGCTAAATCAGCAGAGAATAAACGTGGAGAATAATAAAAAAGTTTTCTTTTAACAAATTAATTTAACTCAGCAAAGATTCTGACAAGCTCCAGGCTTGATTAAGAGAAGGGGCAGAAACATGGCTAGGAGATGGGTAAAAATTACCCAGTTCTGATCTAATACAGACCAGTTCTGTCTCAGTAGAGCCAGGTTTGGTTTTTGATTTTAAATCTGTGGTACACAAATAACTTTGTTAGTGCAGTAAATGAGGCTGAGTCTTCTCAAGCTCTTAGGATTGAAACACGAGGAGCACAGTGCCCTTTTATTTTCATGGTGGGTTGTTGGCTAAACTCAGCTGTGATATAACATAAGCCTTAGAAACCTTAGCTAGCTTACCTAGAATAAACTTGTTGAGAGAGTCCCCTTCTATGATGTCAGCAAACTTTAGTAATAAATGGGGCACTTGTCATTAGGTTAACATAGCAAACCTTTTTATGAAAACAGACAGATGTGTTTTATAGCTGCTGCTGTTACACACCATCTGCAGTTGAACGGGATAGAAAATACAGCGACTTACAAAAGACAAAAAAATAATTCTTTTAGGACATAGCTAGATTTGTACAACACTTTAAATCAGAAAGTGATGCATAATGTGAGCATGAGACATTAGGAAAAAAATATTCAAATAAACTCATGGCATTTTCAACACATCTCTCTTTGTGTCCCTTCTTGTTTCTCTCACCAGGAAGGGGTCATTCTAAGTCCTTGTGCTTACAATAAGTTCATAACTTTCTAACTGTGAACTAAATGAATCAATCATTTTGACAGTATACATACTATATATAGTTGGACTCTTTTGTCATTTTCAAAAACTTTTTCTTTTAACGGAAGTATCATTTTGCCTGGATTTAAAGTGTCCCAGGGCTATGTGGGCATTTTACAAACAGTAACCTGTTCTATGTAACGGCTGTAGAATCTGAAGCCATAGAAGAATCTAAATAGCTTGTATTAAGAGTTTCTAGAACAGGAAGTACAATCCATGTTTTTTCCCAATGAGAAATTTACTCATTAGTCAGAGTTCCTGTAGGTATACTTCCCTAATCTCCAATTTAGTGAGTATTTAATAATTTCATGCAAAGAGGAACCATTTTGGTAGTAGGGACTGAGAGGGCCCTGTAACTGTTCATTGTAACCTGGAGTTAGCACACCCTCATGGCAGATGGAAGAGAGGTTCAAAGAGGGAATGTAACCTGTGTTTTCTGTATGCTGGGTGACTGTGTCTATCTCCAAGCTATTGTGTGGAAGACAACATTCACCAAAGGACACTCACCAAAACAAGACCAGGCACCTAATTAGATGCTTTGAATAGCTCCCTTGAGCAATTTCTGTTTCAAATGCATGTAGAAAGAGTTTAGCCTGGGTAGGTTAGTTTCCCACAGATGGATACAGTCTTGTTTCTTGCTCTGCTTTGTTTTTTCTAAAGCAGAGTCCAATAAATGTGTGTTGAGATGCATCAACTGCTGGATTAAGTCCTTGGGTGTGGGACAGATGGAGAAATTCCTGTTCCACTCAGAGGATAGTCTAGTTTTTTTGACGTTCAACACTTGAAAGACTGGTGCTTTTGGATATTGTTTTAGCTCCCAAAGTAACATCAGTGCAAAAATGTTAAGAACCTGTGAGCATTGTGCACCTACAGGGAGAAGCTGCAGTAGTGTGGAAATTTTAGTGTTTAAATTTTGAACTTAGATACTAAAGATTTGTTAAATTCTCGAGTCCTATGAATCTAGCTTGAGATGCCTAAAGAAAATGCATTGACACTTAAGTTTGTTTTTTTGGTTATCTGGAACTCAGTTTCAACTTCATGTTGAGTTTTCTACTTATATTTCTCTTTAATAGATTGTTTCTATTGTTGCCATCATATTTCATATGGAGCACCTCAGGCAGCATCTGTAGAAAACTGTACTGTTTGTGAAATGGAGAAGGAGAACACTTCGTTTTAGAGAATGAATAGTCAGGATATGGCTTCAGTTTCACTTGTGTTTGCACTGATTATTCCAGGAGTGCTGCATTGCTATACCTTTGTCTCAGATCGTCTTTATTGAAGAGCAAGCGGCTGGGGTAGGAAAAAGGTAAGGTGATAGTCATTGTCTTTTTCAGGTGGATAGCTTGCCCATGCATGTTACGTGAGGAACCCGAGATGAATATATTAATTCATGGTAGGTTTCATTTGCAGTCCATGTTTCCAGATTGACAGCCACAAGGACTTGCATTATTCACTTGAGATCAAATGTGTAAGAGAGTCATGACAAAGCAGTGTTTGAGGTGGTTTATTAAATAACTGTCTTGTAATCACAAGCATGTGTTCTAGCGTGCCATTTTCATTTGATGAGTCATAAATGACAACAGTGATTTTGCTGAATCTAAATTTGAAAGCTAATTTTAGTCTTTTGTGCCACAGAACTGGTTGGGGATAGAAACTCTGCCAGATGCCACGTTATATAACTTTTCATGACCATATGATTGATTTTGAACATGGAAATGCTAGCAATAGTTAGAAGGAACTCAAGTGTTTCCACTTACTTGAATAACTACTTCAGTATTATGATATGTGTATGAAGAAGTTTCTCAAGGAAAAAGAGAAAAAAAAATCAACTGGAAAAATATATAGGTAATTGACATCTGCTTGCAGCCTACAGTCAGATGGGTAAGGTAATATGCTGGGGGTATCCAGAAGAAATCAGGTAATTCACTAATGCTGGAGAAGTCAGTAAATAAAGACACATGAAAAAAGTATCAGTAAAATGAGATGGGAATGGCAAACTTGCAGTCATGCTGTGTTAGCAGTCTGTTATGTTCCTAAAATAAAGCTATCTCAAGGTTTGTTTTGGTGATAGGTGTCATTTTAGACTGTTATTTCCATGCATGTTACCTTTGAATGTTGGTTTTGGACAAATTAACATACAGTGTTCGCAAGTGACATATACAAGTGGGATAGATTAAACATAATATTGAGACCTTTTGTTTTCCTGCTACAAAGATAGTGTATTTTGGCAGTAGTTACTGCAAGTCAAAAGCCTTGCAAGTGACTACTTAATGATTAGTTTTTATCTTAACTAAAAGATTTTTCAGAAATTATTGCTTGAAATATTAGAATTTGTTAGGTTTATTTCTTGAGAATTGATGGTGCATACATTTTAAATTTGTGAGACGCTGCTGGTTTAGAGGTTATAGTAGTTTTTATGCAAGATCCACTATAATATTGAGTCAAAATACTTAAATGTTGATGCACAAATGTAAAGCATTATTTGATGTACTTTAGCTCTTATGTGAGATAAATTTAATAGAGGTTTTGATTAAATTATTAGCTTTGTTGAAATGATTTTTTTTAGATATTACAGAAAGCTGCCTCTTTTCTTTCCTTTAACTTTTTCTTAGTGCCAAAATAGTAGTTCATCTTCATCCTGCTTCTTCAAACAAAGAGCCTGGTCCATTCCAAAGCAGCAAATACTCCTACATCAAACTTTCTTTCAAAGAACATGGGCAGATTGAGGTAGGTTTTGTGCCATGCAAGCCCAGCACATCAGATCTTTGGACATGCTTTTCTTCTGTTGCTGCGGTAGTGATAATTTTCCATGATGTTCCCATGTTTACTTTTGAGGTGGAGCTTTTTTACTACATCCTTTTTGAAGACAAACACCATGAGCCTTCAAAGTTCTATACTTTGGTTAAATAATGCCAGTAGAGTTCAAAAAATGTCAAGAGGCGTTATTAGGCTTTGTCCTTATTTTAGTAGTTTTAATATAATCTTATACTTCCTTTTTTAGTTTTTAAATGGAACACAGGATTTTCCAAAGTGACATTTCTGAAATCAGTTAAATGTTTAACAGAGTAAAAGATGTTTCTTTGTAGCTAACCCTCTACTGAACAGGAATCAAACAGTTTATGCCTAATAGTCTCTCTAATTTTATTGCTGAGCATTTTCTTTTGCCTCAGAGCTTTGTTTCATTTTATGTTTTTTAAATCTTTTTTTTATTTCCCTATTCCCTACACCAAATCTCAAAGTCTTTGAGCATTCTAAAAAAAAATGTAATATAAATGTAAAATATATTTTTAAAAGGCGGCTTATCCTAAACTTTCTTTCCTAAACAAAGAAACTACACTCAGTCAAGAAATTTCACAGTATGTAAGATCCTCACTTGAAGAGACTGAGAACTTTAACTTTGAACAATAAAAAAAGCCATACCTGTTCACTGCAGAAAACCAGATTTTCAACTTGAATTAGTTATAAATGTCTTATAAATGCATGTGCTTGATCAGACTCACTTCCATTTCTTTGTGAGCAGTTTTCAGCTTAGGACGAGTGTAGATTTATGCCTAGTTATAATCGTATTTGTGTTTTGCCTAATCCTAACCTTATTTATTTTAATGTTCATGTCTGAAAATCAAACTTACTATGCTTACTGGTTACCTGGCATATCAGTTACACTCCAGATCTTTTCTTTATGACTTCAGAATGCTTTCCTGTGGACTCTGAACAACCATAAGAATGGAATAGATTTTCGTTCTGTATTTTGGTCAGTGGGATACACTTACTGTTAACTAATTAACTAATGCCACCTTCTGGTATTAGCAAACAAATAAGTGTAATTGATCTGTGTGGTTGTCTTTATATTGTTGAATTAACAGATCAATAGTAATTGCATCATTCAATTTTCCTTCCTTTTAAAAGCATGTCTTTGAGCAAACCTCAACATTTTTAACTTTAGCATGTTTTGGAACATTTTGAATATCTGAAAAAATACTTTACTCGTGAGTTTAACTAGTAACTACCTGGCCTTTCCTCTAACATGTATATTTTTGAAGATTGTATGTTAAGAATTTCCAGATAATGGATGTTGTACTGTGGATGTGTAGGTGTTACCATGCTTTGTCTTACAGTGGCATTTATTTCATCTGCCACCAATATGCTAAAAATACCCAGAGGTACTCTGCACAGTTTGTGAAATGTCTGTTGTAACTCTTCTAATGTTTGCAGTTCTATAGACGATTATCAGAAGAAATCACACAAAGGAGATGGGAGAACATGCCTACTGGTCAGCCCATTCAGGTTAACAAGGATCCACAGGTATGTGCAGAGCTTCTGAGCAGCATCTGTATCTAATCTCTTGTTTCCACTTCTTGCTGCCCCTGTATACTGCATCTGTTGTGCCTCTCTAACCAACACCGTGGGCACATGTGGGAATTCAACTGTACTCTGCCTGTTTCTTCACTGGCATAAATTAGTTTCTCCTTTGCAGTTTGCACCTGATATAGAACAGTGGCCTCTCTTCCTTGGGTGTGTTTAGACTTGAATAGTTGATAATGAGCTCAATTTTTTTAAGGTAGTCACACACAGAATTATGTAAATATTATATATGTATTTGCATATAATTTTATTCAGCGTGAGAGATCTAACAAAACTGAAAGATTTTGTTTGGTCTTAATTGTAATTTCTGTTTTATTTTTTGTGGCTGGAAGTCAAATATATAATGTGTAACTTATATAGTTTCCAAAGATTTATATAAATGTTTGATTTAAATTCATATTCTAAATGGACAGTTGTTATGGAGAATCTCTTTGTCATGTGCTAGATTGCCTTCTTTATCTGTCTACATACTTCAAGGTTAGAAACTGATAAACATGTTTCTGTATATTTGTTTCTATATATGAATATGTTGAATATATGAATATATTGAACATGTAGTACTATATGAATGAAATAGGATGATTCAAAGATTGTTCAACGTCAAATCACGTATGTCCTCCTTTGTAAATGTAGTACCTATAAACATAGGTGCATTTGGACTTATGTGGAAGCCTGTACTGTTTGTCAAGAATCACTTCATGAAAATGCCTTACCTCCTGTTCTTTTTCTTAAGTCATAGCAAATCATTAACACTAGCACTAAGCTTTGCAGTCAGAGATTTGAGGGCTGGCACCACTGCCACTTAGGTACCAGCCTTTCTAAAACACATTTGGCATCAAATGAAAGGTTCACCATCACGTCAATTCTGATACTTCTCAGCAAGGTAAATTAGACTGCACTTAGCGTTGCGTTGCTGTGGCTATGTTTCTTCAGGCTAGATTTCTTCAGGTAATCGTGTTTAGATACACTCACACATTTCCACAGCTCTAGTAATATGTTCACAGGAACTTGGGAGGCTTTAATTGAGATGAGCTGGAATGCTCAGTCTGGATCAGGCTATTATGCATCTTCATATTAATAGCTTCAATATAATAATCTCATTATCTGTCTACTACAGCAAAGGCTTTACGCTTTTATTTTTTTACACTGATTTAAAAAATACTTTAAAGAAATATATGAAATATTGTGTGCATGGTACCAGCTCTTTGGGGAAACGTTTCCTGTCTTCCAATGTACAGTTTTTCACAGTGAGGCGGATGAGAAAAGTTAGCATTTCCTATTTTGATTTCTTCCATTATTTTCTTTTGCAGGCAGGAAGAATAAGGGCTGTAGGAATTGTAGGGATCGAAAGGAAATTAGAGGAAAAAAGAAAAGAGACTGACAAAAACATTTCCGAGGTAAATACTACTGAATTTTCAAGGTCAACCACCTGTCTGAGCCATTTACATTCGTTCACACTTTCTTTTAGGGGCAGCTGAGACTATTTATTGTTTTTGTTGAGAACTCTGAATTGATTAAGAGTGTATAATTTATAGTTATTTACTTTGTTTAACTGACTTCAGTATGTGTAAAGATACTTCATTAATAAATAGTTCCTTTCAAGAAAACTGTTCTTTGATATTAACTGTGTGTGTTTATAAAATTAATTATGATAGGATTAGAAACCTGAGTTCAGTGCATTTTCATCGGGGGAAGCAGAACACAAAGGCAGCTATCTGCAGAAAGAGACTATTACAAGTTCGAGGTTTTTTTCTGTCTTTTTTTTTTTACAGCTAATTTTGGTTTCAATTTAAAATGTAATATATATTAAGAGGAATACTCTGATCCAAGTGTCTGCACATAACTGTGGTGGTTAGGTTTTCATCTTACAAATATTCAGTTTTTAAATGTCAGATTTAGACTTACAATTACAGTAAAGTGTCCTGCAGTCCAGGCATCAGCAAGGTGTTACGAGAATCTTTGTGAAATACCTGGGCTAACTGGAGACCATCCTTTCCCCCAGAAACAGCACAATAGTTGAATTCCAAGTATTAATACTGATGGACAACAGAGGCACTTAATTTCTTCATATATACCTGGGAGCAATATCCTCAAAAATAGTCTGGTTCTGCCTTGGTAGTAGAGATTAATACAGAGGTACTCATAAACTACATGCAACAGATTCGTTCTTGTGGCAAAGCTTTATGGGATTCGGTGTGCCACAATAAAAAAGGCATTCACTGCTCTGACACATAAGGAAATTATAGTACCTTTGCAGGCTGCGTGCTGTTTCAAGATACTGGTAGCATTAAACTTTTTCCTTTCTGTTCATGAGGAATGTAATGAATGAAGCTCTGTGTGTAGTTCAAAAGGTATTGTGGTTACATGCATGTGTATATAGTTCAAAAGGTATTGTCTGGTTATTTTTTCCTTTACTAGCTTTGTCAGAGAGTAAAAGAAATCCATTTATATGTGTTGTATGAACAGAGGAAAACCATGACTTGTAAAATCCTGCCTTCCTCCAGCTTTAAATGTTATAAATGACTTAATTTAAAAAATGGTGCCCTGGCTTCCAGGAAAAGGCTTCCTGCATCTGCTGTTCACTGCTGATAAGAATCCAGTTCTTTAGCCTTTTGTTTATCTGAGGAAGTTCCTGTTAGGTGTGTGCACATTCCCCTTTGTTTCCAGGCCTGCCCTTGGTGAGTCAGGCAGAGGAGGAGTTAGACACAGCATGCTGTTTATTTAACTAAATCAGGGGTTCTTTTGATGAATGATGTTTTCTTGCAGGTTATAGAGATTAGAAATAAGCTGGGAAAAGCCTTGTTAGACAGCTTTTTGTTGATATCATGTACAAGTACAGTAGAAGGACTTTGATTTACACTAGAGATTGGGAAATCTATTGTAAATTATTGAATTTGGCAGAGTAGGAAGTAAGAAGAAATATTCCAAAGAGAAGCTTTTGTTCTGATAGATTATCTGGTAGATTATTGTTATACAGTGGTATAGTTTCTTTTCTCCCCTTGGACCTAGCTTTGTCCCACTTAATTTTGGATACTTACATACCAAGTGTTAGAGGCTAGACTTTGCCAGTCAGTGGAGAAACACTGGTGCCATTTGGAGGGATTCAGATGAAAAGCAAACCCTGTCCCTTCCTGGAGGCATCTCTTTGTCATCTTTGCATGTCGAATGTCAGACCAGTAAGCTTCTCAGATGCCTAAATGTAGATGGGAACTGTTGTGTGTTCCTGTGCAAATTCTGTTAAAATATGTCTTTCTAGTGGGGTAATAGTCAGAATAAGGTAGGGATCGCATAGAAGCAGTAGCTAGAAGCCATAGGCAAGATGTGTATTCGGTCATTTGACATAGTCTAACTGAACAACCTTTTTTACTTGTGGCTGGAGGGGTTGGGTGCTGCTGTCAGGCAAGCTTTAGCTGAAAGAGTTCAGGATTTTTTCTCACACCAGTTGTTCAAAAAGCGTTGTTTTAAAACGTTGACCCACCTGGGCATGTTGTCATGTATTTGAGAGAAGCGAGTCAGAAGGCTGAATGTGTGTTGCTGAGGATGGGAGAAATTAGAGTTGCTTTTTAATACAGTTGCATTAATATAGTTGCTAACTTTTTTTTTACATTAATGTTTTAGTGCTAGTTGGTTGTCATTACTAAAACTTTTGAATTTCATTATACATTCAGCTTTTTTTACAGTATATTTTATTTAAGCCTAAAAATGCCTTTGTGGGTTGTTGCAAAATAGTTGTATTTGAGACTGTAGCAGTTTACTAAACTTAATAGACGTGGTATAATTGTGGTCCTATGATGGATGTCCAGTTTATTACCTTTTTTTTTTGTGTGAAAATAAAAGGTTTCTTAGACTAGAAAAAAAAAGTACAATTTTTTTTTTTCCCCTTGTTCTAGCAAGTATTTTCATTTTTAGGTTCAACAACGAGAGTTTTCAGACGATGCTTTTTATTGAGTTTTTATCTTTATTTATATAAATCTGATCATTTGTCTCATGGACCTTATTTCATTTTTTTTAACTGTTTTTTTGTTTATTATGGTAGCACCACTGTTCCTATGTGTGTGATACCTAAATAAAGTGATGTTGCCACACATTTTCAGAGGTTTTGTCTCTTCAGTTAAGCATACATGTGAAAACATACACCCTCTTCCTTGCTCATTTGAAATGCCTGTTTCTTAGTAACATCTACTGATTAAAGTAAAATTATCTTGTCAGGAGGAGTACTTCTGTAGCTTTACAGCTGGCTTGTAGGTGGCCAGAAACAATAGATCTCCTTGAATGAGGGTTAACTGCTGAAAGAAGACCTACCATCACCACCAAGAAACGTTGCCCCTGCTTTTATGAGAGCATAATAAACTTGGACGGTTTAATCTCTCTGAGTCTCAGTATCTCGTTGTTCCTTCCTATCATATTGAACTAATGTTCACATATTAGAAAAGCCTGTGACTGATTTTTTCTTCACTCTTTGTTGTTTATGGATTGTATAATTTTGATTTTAAGACCTGATGTAAAACAGATAATACCAAGCAATTACATACAGTATCTCACATTGTAACATACTAATCTAAAGGGATAGCAGCTCTTACGAATAGCTTGGATGGGTGGACAAAGGCAACTCACTGTATCCATGAAGCTGAATGCTGTAATTATACTGATCTGCAGTGTCTGCTTTTCATTTCAGGCTTTTGAGGATCTTAGCAAACTAATGGAGAAGGTATGGCGTGTGTCGTTTATCCAATAAGTAGACTTATGCTTGTTTTCTCACTTTCAAGCATGCTTTTCTCTGTTGAGCTGACAGTTGACTTATCTATGTGTCTTTCTTGATAGGCTAAAGAAATGGTGGAGTTATCCAAGTCAATAGCTAATAAAATTAAAGAAAAACAAGGTGACATCACTGAGGATGAGGTACATGAGTTTTGTTTTTAAAGTCAACAGAAATGTTCCTATGCAAAGCAAAAAGCTATCCATTTGATACATGTAATGTTAATAAAGAACACTTCATGGTTGGGTTTTTTGTTTGAAGTCTACATAAAGTAAAAGTGACTTACTTGTTTAGTGTTAGCTTTTCTTTTCACCCTTTCTTAAAAGCAAAGATTTTACTGCCTTTGTGTAAACTTTTGTATTTTTGACCTCTGCTAGTCAAAAATAAATTATATTAAGTCTTACCTTCTTTTTGCTAGTAACTGACTTTATTGGTAGTGAACTGGATGGATTTATTCACCAAAATTGTCTTATAGTAATAAATCAAAGACTTTTAAAAACCAGAATCAGTCACTAGCTGATGTACTTTTAAATTTATTTGTTTGTTTGTTTGTTTAGACTATTAGGTTCAAGTCCTATCTACTGAGTATGGGTATAGCTAATCCCGTTACTAGGGAAACATACGGATCTGGTACACATTACCACATGCAACTGGCAAAGCAACTAGCTGGAATACTGCAGACACCATTAGAGGTAAAATACCTAATTTTGCACCCGTGTTTTCCGTGTGTTGCTGAACTTTGTTGTAAATGTGTTTTGGCTGTAGTACCGTGCTCTTTTTAAAGTCTCAGATTTAGCAGCACAACCTCATATTCAATGTTTATGGAAGGAATATATATCCTCTTTCTGAATAAGAAAGTTTAAGTAAGAATTTTTCTTTGGAGTAATGGCATCTCAACTTCTAATTTGCAAATTATCAGTGATACTTAGAAAATCATACTAGCAGTCTTTCTTCTATTTGAAGAGCCCTGTATTCATCCCTTGCTGCAGAGAAGGGGTGGAACAACACTGACTTTGAAAAAATATTTTTCAAATATTTTAAAAAATACTTTGAAAGTAGTCAGTATTTAAACTGCTTAAAAATTACATACTTTGCATATATAGCACAGAGTTATTCCATATATTATCTCCCCTTAGTAATATCTCTCATTTTATTTTATCTGAAGCTATTACAGAATTCAGTATTCTCACCAAAAAGTTAGATTGTTGCAACTTAAAAGGCGATGTGTCTACTAAAATGCATACATATTACAGTATTTTTGTGAAAGTTATGTGCTACCTACTATGATCAGAATGGAAAACTGAGTGTGTCTGAACAGTAAAAGGGGTAAATTGATTGATAGATTTAATATATTGAAATTCCTTGTTCCTGTGATTTATTCTCTGCTTTAAAATCAAAGTAATTCACAGTCTTTGGATGTAGTATCAGTGTTTTGCATTTTAAAATTATTAGAGAAAGATATAACAACTTAATCTCTCATGCTAGAAATACATGGTATCGCCTGGGTAGGTTTTTTCCATTAAAGCCCACCATTTAGCTCTTCTGTTTTACCTGTTTAATCAGTTAAATTCAAGTTGAGATACTGTGTTTACTAGATCAATGCTATTTCTCTTACCAGTCTTGTGCTTAACACAGGAGCGAGGAGGGATCATGTCACTTACAGAAGTGTACTGTCTGGTAAATCGTGCGCGAGGATTGGAGGTGAGAAATTGGTTCTATTAAATATTTTGTAAAATGTATTCAGTGGTAAGGTAATTAATGAAAAAGGGTAAAAATGTTCCTTACCAATTTCTCACTCTACCTGTCTAACAGCATGAAGTGGTCAGCCCTTTATTAAAATCAGGGTTTTTTACCTTTTTCGTTTCTCCTTCTTCCATGTAATATTTATGTATCCTCTATAAGTTGTCGTAATGTATGCTGCTTTTTATAATACCATGTAAAAGGGAAAATCCATCCTTATCTGGAAAGAAAACTGAAAGAACAGAGAATACTAAAGAACAGTAAATGTTTGTTTGCTTTTTTTGTATGTTTGGTTGGTTGTTTTTTTTTTACAAAATACATAAATTCTTTCTGTAAACAAGGCAAGAAGAATTATTATAGAACACATAGTAAAGGAACAGAAAGAAGCATAGAAGCCAAGAAAGTAGCCTGGACAATAGAAAGGAAGAAAACTAACAATATTGTGTAGCCTGCTGTATTTTATAGCTGTACTTATTAAAACTGTTTTGGTGTTATGCTGTATACTTGAAATGCAAGCTGTGAATAAATATGTGTTACTATTTTAATAGTTGCTGTCACCGGAAGATTTAGTAAATGCTTGTAAGATGCTAGAGTCACTGAAATTACCACTAAGGTAAGAGCTTTACAGATGTATTTATAAAACGTGGCACTCAGAAGTCAGACCATGGTGCTTCGATGACTTAATATTTTACCTGCAGTAGACTTTTTTGGTTTTCTAAACAAAGTCATCCTTTGCTGAAAGGATGCTGCTGTATGCACCAACATCCACTCTACATTAAAATAAGAATTTTTAGCCGTGGTTCACTTTGCTAGGAAGACAATATTCTTTTTTACTTCCAATACATTTTTCTTCAGGCTGGGAAAGGTGTTTAAGTTAGCCCAGACATATGCCCTGCTCTTTTCAGTCTCTTCAGATTTTGAAAATGCTTTTAATGTTACATTTTACAGAGCTTTTTTGTTTGGTTGGTTTTGTTTTGTAATGTGGTTTTAGGTGTGGATGCATTAGAAATGTGACCACAGGTGATGTGCACAGGGTTTTTAGTTACTTTGGGACTCTCTCTTGATTTTAGGCTTCGTATATTTGATAGTGGTGTGATGGTGATTGAACTCCAGTCTCATAACGAAGAGGAAATGGTAGCTTCTGCTTTAGAGACAGTAAGTGTACTTCATTTCCTTCAGTGTTCTGACTGTGCTGGAGAAATTTAAACACATTAGGTATAAAAACTTGAGGTACAGGATTTCCTTTTGAGGTTTTGAAATACAAAATATTCCACTTCCAAATCTTCTAACAGTAATACTTAAATAGCAGTTTTCATCTTCGAAGTGCTGTGCAGGCAATAATCTTAGTCATTGCTTTCTCTTTAAAGAAAAAATCACTTTTCCATCTCTCTTCAAACTTCATTAACCTTCAACCTTCAAATCTTTTGTGCTATAGGATGAAATTCATGGCATGTATTAAGCACTTAACAGAAGAGGACTTCAGACACTGTACACAATGTGCTTGAAGGCAGTGAAAGTACCTCTTAAGTGTTGATATAGGCAGTTGTTTGATTTGGGTTTATTTCAGAAAATAGCACATTGTATGTGTAGCATCTTGTACCGAGTTTGCTGCTGTGAAGAACGCTCAGTTGGAGAGTAGTGCATATAGAATTAAGTTAGTTTCATCAGGAAAAAAAGTAGTATAAATTGCTCAGTGTGGTAAACCTTCATGGTCTTTCTACCTCTGGACTCTTTAAAGTCCTGCTATCCCGTTATTTGATGCATTTTCCTGTGTCTTTTTCAGTGGGATGTAATTTTTTGTTTTTCATAAAGTTGAGTAAAGGCTGATTTGGTGTATCTGAAGTTAAACATCAAAGAGGACTTTGACTTGGGCAATCAAGAAAAAGTAGGGCTATCACAAACACCTTCTCAGTTGATACATGAGGTAGACTCTTCAGTGCGTTTTGTATGATTGTTACTGTATAGCTTTCTCATCAAAAAGATTTTAAGCTAAGAGAAATGTATATAGCCATCTAAAAGATACCATCCTAAGTTATCAAAACTAAAATGCTTAAATCTTTCAATTTATGTTAATCCTTTCAGTTTATTTTCTTATATTTACAGAAAAATACCTAGTCCATTTTAGGTGTTTTTTTCCTGATTATTTTTCATTTCTGATTAATTTGTTGCTTTCAGTAAGAGTGTTTATCTCTTTGAAAGGAAAGGAAAAAACTTATCTTGATAACAAATGAGGTCAACCACAAAAAGCAACAGATGATGGATTTATTACTGAAGTGCCTTTTTTTCTTTTATTTTCGTAATATGAGACTTTGACTCCATAGAAAAATGTTAAGGGAGAGGCTTTGAATGACGAAGGCTAGCCCGTAAGGGAAGGGGAAGGTGAGATCAGACTTGAGGCCAAAAGCACCCTGTACTTAATGTATAATGTACAATGACATGAAAATTCTGAGCAGAATTGAAAGGAAATCACAGGGTTTCAGACAGGAGGGAGATGCAGTTTTGAAACGCTGGTGAAGACAGGAAATGACATGGAAGTCAAAGGAAACCGAAGTCACCCTTAATGAGAGTAGTGGTTTGGGAAGGAAAGATAATTAATCACCCATACACATATTAGATTGTATAGCTGACTTCCATTACTTCCATTTTTAAGGGGAAATAGTCATAATTATTCATACTTTTTTAAAATGCAGACAAACTAGTTGTCTTCACAAGGGATTTGCTACCAATTTATCACTTCACAAGGCTAGACCTGAGTCAGTAGCTGAGAGAACTTCATTGTTCTTTTAATGCCCTAGTTTATTTGTGTGTTTGTTTTTTGACAGGTGTCTGAAAAGGGTTCACTCACAGCTGATGAATTTGCTAAGCTGGTGGGGATGTCTGTTCTCTTAGCCAAAGAAAGGTAAGTAATAATTGTTGTTTTTAAGAATATCTTCTTTATAATACTGTTCTCAAGTAATACAGCACGTCTTCTTTTGCTTTCTCTAGGCTGCTTCTTGCTGAAAAGATGGGCCATCTTTGCAGAGATGATTCAGTGGAAGGATTGAGATTCTACCCAAATTTATTTCTGACACAAAGCTAATGTAGTTCGTGTACAATTTGTTATGTAACAGTCAAACAAGAGAGCAGAGAGCAGAATCCTTCCAACAACGGACTTTAGAATTTTTATTTTGTTAGTCAGCTGCAACAGTGATGAACATTGCAACGCTTTACAGTTCTCAGGTATTTCAAGTGTTGAATCCTCTTCGGTGGAACTGAAAGGAAATAGGAATCACCAGAAGTCAGAAGCATGTTAATTGTCTCAAGCTGGCTAGCTCATGTTTGAAGTTTTATTTGATATGCTCTGTATTTTCTCATTTCAAGAGACGTCTGATGAGGATTCCACACAAGTGAAAGCGGAGAGAATATCCCTGTAGTCTGGCATGAGGGTCGGCACCCAGAAGAGAGGTTGCTGCATACTCCAATTTCAGTTTGTTTATGTCTAAAGCAACAAAGCAGACAGATGTATCCGTAGCGATAAGAAAAGTGACTTTGGTGTGTCCTGAGGTACAAGAAACAAACCAGTGTAGAATAACCCCTTTGCCCTGAAGTGATGAACCGTTTTCCAAGAGAGGATCTTGGGGTTCTTGTACTTTGAGACAGAAAGAACCTGCTGCAGGAGAGATTAACATATGTTATGTGAATCTAGAAAAAAGGGTGTTTATTTTGTCATGTCTCATGCTAATATCTCAGATAGAAGCGTTGTTAGCACAGACTTCCTCCCTTCTCTTTCCTTGCCATCTTCCTTCCTGTCTCATTGTGTTGCACTTTGGGTGCCCTTTCTCTGTCCTTTCTTTACGTAGCAGAGTGTAGTAGCCTCCTGACACTCTACCAGACACTGTGCTTTAATGTGCTTGGTTTTCATCTTGTACTTCTAATGGAAGATCATTTGTTCGCTTCATCAGCCTGTTATCTGTTTTGGAGAGACAGTTCGTTTGCTTATATCTTGTATGTGAAAATTAATGTGCTTTCAATAGTGAAGGGAGGAAGAAGGACTATCTCCCTGTACTTAATAGTCACGAGCTATTGTAATGTTTGGTATTCCTCACCCTGTGTTCACACTGAGTGCAATTTAATAGTCTCAGCTTTCATAACTCCAGTGGAGTTGTTACATTACTTGAAGATCTCTTGTCGTGGTAATAATGGTAAGTAAGTGGATGTTTACAATCCACATCACTTAAATTTTTGGCATTTTGAAATGACCAGTTTTAACAAATAACAAAACTCGTTCAAGGTATGGGCAAGAACAACATATAGGTAACTGTGTTGTGGTTGTAATGGCCAAATCAACATTACAAAGAAGAAGAAAAAGGCTTTTTAGAGCCCAGAAATATTTTCAGAACTATTTTCAGTGTTACCATAGGTTAGACAAGGGTTAAGAGCCTGCCAATAAGGATTTCAGCACAGAGATTCCTACCGTGATGATGCTTTTGGTTCATAGGATGCTCATTTAGATCCAGGGAATTATGTCCTCTTATCCTTGTCACGACACGAGCAAACTTCTATGCAGTGCTTTCTTTAGGACAGTTTTCCTCTGTTTCATGAAGGTGCTAAAACTAATGTATTTGACACAGCTGAAGGAACTGGTTCCACATTATTCTTGGTCTCTTAACCACCTTGTATCATCTCGTCAGGAGCCTTAGGCTTGCTGCTTTTCTTCATCCTCTCCACAACCCACAGAAGAGATCTACGTGAGGTACACCAAGCATCATGCATCTAAGGAGGGACTGAAAAGTGAGAAATTCAGAATCAAAAAGCTGATTTGTGACAACTGTTTCTTTTGCCCAATACCCAAATCTGTCAAGGGAGACTGGTGGTTTATGGGCCTGAACCTCTCCCCACAAGGTGGCATGTCTTCTGCAGAAAGAACAAAACCAGAAAGGAAATGCCAAGTGTAATCTCCCAGCCTCCGTTCCTCCAATCCTGAGAATCTCATTATTAAGCAATTTCATTAATTAAGCAATAACAATACAGTCTATTTAGAATGATGGTACCTTCTCGAGCTTTTCTTTCCCAAGATTT
>NW_010517028.1:0-9707 GCF_000687285.1 Phaethon lepturus | reverse complement strand
TGGCACTTTTTGTTCCCTACAGGGGAGAAACCTATAGGGTAAATTGTAGAGCTGGTTTAGAATTTAAACATATATGTGAGAAAATGAGACAATTACTATTAGGACATAATAAAAATGAAAAGATTTTCTTAAATAGACTGCTCTGTTGTTTTTTTTTTTTTCCTTCCTAAATGTTTTGGGCAGGTTTAAAATCTTTACACATCAAAATCTTGTGGTTCCATGGGGCAGGTTTTTAAAGTACATCGTATTTTTGCTGTCTCATTATGGACCCAAAAGAGTGCAAAACAGTTTTGATTTTAAATTAAAAGGCAGAATTAAATGTAATTAGAATGCTCTGGTTCTGTTGGTGAGTAGCCTGTGACCCATCCCAGGCCAGAATCGCAAAACTACAGATGTCTCCTCAAGCACCAGTTGCATGAGGGAGCCAGTCTGAGTCCAAGCCAAGCATCTATCCTGTGCTAGCATTGGAAAGGCATTTGACACATCCAAATGTGTTTTCCCAGCTGAAAAGAAAACAAATCATGTTTCTGATACCACAGTGAGCGCCAGCTGTCAGGAGAACAAATGGAGTGACATGTTCACGGGTATGTAGTATCATGGCGGTACATCACACTGTCCTAAGCTGTCATTGCCCAGTCCTGTTTCCATTGGTAATACCAGCAAAAAAAAAAAATCTATTGACTATTTAAGGAGGATTAAAAGAGAGGAAAATAGTAGTTGGCATTCTCACAGATCATTCCAGTTTAATACAAGAAGGTGCCTTAAATGAACCTGATTTCCTTTAATGTTTTGATTATTCCTGGAATATTTGTACCATGATAAATGAACATTATCTCATTTTGCCAGGGCTGCCCAGTTATACAGTCCTTTGAACAGAGGTTTGATTCAGAGGTCTGTTCAAAAAGTGCTTGTCTTTCTATGGAACAGTCTTAAGTGATGATTATGTTCTTCATTTGAAAAAACGGACCTTTTTATACCTCTGACAGGAAAAGAACGCCGCTCAGGAATCTGTACATCTTTTCCGTTTCTCCTTTGCCTTTGTTTTCAGGAATATTATATTCAGCCTATGGAAACATAGATCTAATCTGAACTATATTGCTGAAGTGCAAACATTTTTTTTTTTCATCTGAAAGATCTATATGTATGTGTGTGTATTTGGAAGTCTTTAGATGTGTGTCTTTAATAATCACTACTGGTTGCATAAACTCTTTGATGCTCTGTTCTTCAAAAAGGACTTTTACAGTTTGTCCAAAGGGTCTGACTGTGCTTCTTGTAACATTAGTGGAAATATTGTCACCAAATTCTTGAGGACAGTAGTGGGAGACAGCAGGAGCCTGTTGCCGACAGCAGAAGTTCCTGCTTCCTCAAGCCTGGGAGACTCTCATTTGCAACGGGACAGTTCTTTCAAAATACATGCTGAAAAGGCAGGAATGGCCAATTCAAAATTATTTGTGGATTTGATATGAAATAATTGTTTTCTTTGGGAGGAACCCCCTCCAGTGGTTTGTTGTTTTTTTTTTTTTTACTGAGCTATATTCACAAATCTGACAATTATGTTGCTTCTCCTATTCTAGCAGTTCTCACTTAATCCTAACTCTCAGTGTTTCAGGCATTCACGTGAAATGCACGACACTCTACTTCCGGGTCTTTGTCTTCTGGGAAGACTTCAACTATCATTTTCTTTTCCCAAGAATGAGCTGCAAGTGCTCATGCAAAGAGGGTATTCTGGGCATGTCTGTTGGCAACATCTTTATTTTAAGGGAATACTTAATACTTTTTGGAGCAGAGGCCCAAGTGTTATACCTCCCAGGTAGCTGTCCTGGCCAGCAGGCTTGAGAGTAATTTTTCTTTGTGGTTTAGAATTAAAGTATTATGCAAATATTAAAAAAAAAAACCCCAAAACACAAAAACTTCAGTAGTGACTGAGGAAACCTAAATTTCAGAAAACCACACAGCCTACTAGTTAGCACACGCTTGTGAGAGGTAGACCTGACGAAAACCACCCTGCTTCATAGCCCTGCTCCAGGCCAAAGACCAGGTAGGATTTTGGGTCTCCTGCTTTCCCACTGGACTCTGAATTCCATGACTTCCCATTCCCACTGATGAAAGAGCACATTAAACCCTGCTCTGCCATGCTCACAGCAATGATAGACAGCAAGTTCAAGGTAAAAGGGGCTGGTAATGCTGGAATAGTCGCAGCACTTCTGTGGATCTAGTCCTGCTGTGAGCATAAGGCTTAGGCTCTATGCATTTTGTATTATTTTGTTCAATTAAAAGTATCTTATGTACTTGGAGGATTTCACTTTGCTGATGATGAATTACCATCAAAATGATCTCGGGGAGTAAGTAAAGGAGGGGACTGATACAATCTAAATGCTGTTTCACTGTATTTTTGAAGTCAACAGTCAAACAAATCAGTGCTCCTGTATTCTTTGCTTCATATATGCAGAACCCTCCCAGAAACTCAAAGACAGGACTTGTTATTTTCTTTTAGCCAAAAAATTTGCAGGAGGATACATGCTGTGTGAAGTACTCTCTTTTTGCAAAGAACAATAAAGGTAACACAGTTGCACAGAATAAATTTGTGTCTGTTGCTGGTATGGCATTTGTACTGTGGCTATTTAACGATTCACTTCATGTAGGTAGACTTCTTTTCAAATGTTGCCTAAATATAACAGTATTTGACATGGTATATGAGAAACGTCTGTTCTTTCAGCCAGACTCGGTAGTTGTGTGGCATAATTCCCCCGAGTTTCACTTCATATCGGATGGAGAATTTGAGGCGTGTCCTTAAATTGCAAAGATACTCTGGTTTGATCCACCCATTAAATGAGAATGGCAAAACTCCCACCAACTTCAAACCCAACCTTTGTCACAATTATCAAACGTTGACTGGTTAACAGCTCTGAAAATGGGTATGGCTGAGCTATGACAGCAAGAAGGAAGAGCTTAAAAGGTGTTCTGGGATCAGATCACAAAATGTTTTGGTGTCTTCAGTAGAAATACCGAACTAAGCACAACTGTTGCAAAGTGACTATTTCTGATCTTTCTGCTTTCCTATTGTTTTTTCCACAGTGTTTTGGGAAAGCCTGAGATAAAGATGATTTTTTTTTTCCACCGGGACTCTAATCTATTTATAGGCTACAAGGCCAGAAGAGAATATTATAACCATCTCGCTTGACCTCTTGGGTCACAGAAGCTGTAGGACTTCCCTTAATTAATTTGTGTTTGAAGTAGAACTCCTCTTTTAGGAACAACAAGAAATTGCAACTTCTGGGAAACCCCACCATAGCTCTTGGCAAATTATTCCAGTGACTGTTTACCTGTTGTAAAAATGTTTTCAGTGTATGTAATCAGAGCTTGTTTAGCTTCAGCTTCTAGCCACTGGACCTTATACTTAGTAAATCCTCTATTAAGTGTGAGTTCCCTTTGTGCTAGGTGTCCTGGAATGCAACTGTTTCTTAAGCAGAGAAATCATTGGGAGTCATTCTGCCCACCACATTGTCCTATTTTCTCTCTTCCCAAGGTTTTCCATAGTTACCTAATAACCACCTTAAATTGTGAACACCAGCACTGGACCAAGAACACCTGTTGCAAAAGTACTAATTGCAGAGGTAATTTGTTTCTCTAATTTTTATACTCCCAGCCATCGTACATAGACTGCATGCCCACACTATCACACACGTGCTTGAACCTATGTTTGTGCTCAGTTTACTCCCCATCCACGTAGCTCAGGTGTGAACGTGACTTAGATGTCAGACTTCTGCTAGACTCTCATTCCTTTGGGTATCTTAAGAAAGAAGGAAATTGGGGTTTGAGGGTGGTCTCCTGTAAAACCGCATCAGACTAAGTGCACTGCAGCCTGGTTTCCTGGTGGGGGTCCAAAGCTAGACTTTTCCTAAGCACAGTATAAAAACTATGAGCCTGAACCACAGTGGGGTTATTAACCAACAGTGTTGATGGAAAAGCTCAGGGCTTCATCTGATTAAGCCTGCCCTGCAGCTTCCCCGGCAGCTTACAGATGCTTTCCTGCAGATTTGCTTCCTCAGGGACTGTCCTTCGTGCTATGGTTGTGCGATTATTTCTCATAGCGACAGACGAATTTCACTTGATCATCTCTTTATTTTGATAAGATACCAATGGTAACTATTCTCTCACCAATTTTCCTCAAGTTTTGTGTTTCCTCGTAGCAATTTGATCCAGGTCATATCTCTTGCACTTGGTCATAATGCTTTCAGGTGAAATAGTGGCAAAAGACTTGTAAAAGTAAGGTGACACCTTTCTCTGCTCAAAACCTGTAGGTAGCAGCACGAACTAACTGATGTGACAGTGAGAGCTCAGGATTAACTAACAATTCAGTATGATCCCCAAATCTTTGTAAAGTAATGAGTACCCAGGAGGGAGCTGCACATCCTATAAAGCATGTCCTGCAGTCTTTGTTCTCAGATATGTAATTTCATGGGAGCTATATTAAAATGTGTATTGTTTGCTGAAGCCCAGCTTACTCAGAATTTGCTCAGTGGTAGTGACCTGTCTTCAGGTCAGGACCGGACTTACCATTCTCCCAATTTGTGTGGTATTTGAAAACTTCAGCTGTGATAGTGTTACACCATCTTTTAGGTCTCTGATGAAAGTTTTAAATTGCTAAAGCCTAATCCGTGCTTAAATCTTTAGGTAAATACATCCTGCATGAAGATGACACATTAAAAAGACATTTTGAGACCAATTAGTTAACATCTAATCCTTTTAATGCATGCTGTACTAATTTTGCAGAAGTGTCCTTTGTGGAAATGTCAGGGGTTACCAAACCAAAAGTTCTACAGAAATGTAAAGTATTATTATGTTATAACATTGCTACCTTTACTCACCAAACTTGTAACTTTATTTGAAATACATTTTCCACCAACCTTCATCAAGTGGCATTGGTGATGATACTCTCCCTTTTCATTATCAGCTTTTCCATCCCTGTGTCTGGAATCAGGATAAGGCTGACAGGTCTGTATCAGCTGGGGCTGCTCGCACTTTCCAAGCCAACCAAACCACCAATACTCTGCACATGAGTATCTGTCCAGTGGTCTGAAACTTCCACAGCATTTCCAGACTAACAGATTGAAAAAAAAAAAAATTACAAATTGTTGCATGCAAGTTTATCCAGAGCTGCTGATTTTAAGTTGTTTAACTGGAGCTGCTCTTCTTTTACATTTTCAGGCTTCCATTGGAATAGAACGTATTTTGTTACCATCCTGGAATATGGCTCTATCATCTGTTTTCCACTCCAAAACAGAACAGAAATACTTACTAGACATTAGTCCTTCTTTTGCATTCCAATTGACAAGTCAATTTTTTCACACAGCAGTACATCAGTAGGATAGCTACCTTTTTTTCCTAATATATATTAAAGTCAGAAAAATCTTCATCACTTCACATTACTGGCTGCAGATCTCATCTTTTAATTTCTTTACCAGTATTATTCTTCTGATTTCTACCAAATACTGACAATTTTACATTTTTCTACTTATTTTTATTTATTTAAATGCCTTCTGTAGTTAAAGTATTAATATTCTTGTTAGTTCTCCAATCAAGACTGTACTTTTTTCAGCCAGTGCAACCTTTTTTTTTAATAGCTTGAGAAATTTTCTTGAACAATGCAGAGGTATCATTTCTAAAAGGACGTTTCAGTTTCTCCCTGTTTCCAGCTTTCTGAAGTTTCCCTCTAAACCACCAAATATTTACATTACTGTTTTGGCCTTTACCTTGTTCATCCATAACAGATGACTAGCTTGTATCCCAGCCAGCACTACTTTGGGGGTTTCACAATTAATTCTTCTTTGCCAGTGCAGATGAGGACAAATAGAGATTTCTCTTGCTTGTACACTTCTCTTCCTGAGTCAGGATATTATTACTGCTCCTGTTAGGAAGCTTGAGGTCATTTTAATATCAGCAACACGAGACTTTTAGCATATTTTGCACAGATAGAAATCAAACGCAATGTCGCATTTCTTCCCCCCTAAGCAGAGCAGAGAGGGAATTCGGTAGCCAACCATTCTGCTTTCACACCTGGTGGTCTGTAGACAATATGTGCTACAACACGATCTTGGTTTTATGCCAATGGAAAAAAAAGACATTTTTTTCCCAACCCAACTGTGCTGGCAGAGGAGAAGGCCACAAACCAACACACCACCTTATGCCCACTGAAAACCACCAACACAGCCAATCTGGTGGTGGTGACCTTCATATAAATACCCTTAATTTGGTTGGGGTAAAATCAGGCTCGTGGCTGGAGTCCACGTGGCTGCTCTGGCCTGGTTAAGCAACGGGCAGCTGCCCGCGGCCTCCGACACTGCCCATCACTACACGTGGAAGTGCTTCCTGCACAGCTGTCAGCAGCTGGAAAACAGGTGATCCCATTTTTACAGGCCAGGATGCTTTTCCCTGCCTGACCTTCCTGTCACGGCTGCCTTTAACGTTTCAGCCATGCGAGCCACCTCAGCACAGCCGCTAGCTGGGGTCTGTGCTCAGGTGGGCTCCGTCTGCACGCCCCCCGCTTGGTTATCGCACCGGCAGCTGGCACTACAGATCGGCAATTAAAGGTCACCCTCTCTTTGTATCCTTCGTTGCCTAAATTCATTTTGTTCTCAACACTATGGTTGTGGACTAAATGAGTATTCATCTGTTCCTTCTTTCTCCTGTCCCTTCTCTTGTTAGCTTCTCACTCCCCAGGGAGACCAACTTTAATGGCAAGGAACCCGGCATTTCATCCATCGCTAGCCAGATGCCTCAGAGACCAGCTCCACTGAAGTATTTTAATGAAAAATACGTTCCTGATGAAATTTGGACGGCACGTTAACAAAGACAGATCTTAGTCCTTAGCATCACAGCAGGTGTGTTATGTACAAACATAATCCAGTGTGCTTCAAAGGGCTTAATACTGTAGCCTGTGTATTTATCCCGTGCCCATCCTCCTGTTATCTGGGGTCTTTACAATTTCTAACATGTAATCATAGGGGCCGACTTGTGGTTTTTAATCACTGTTTTTTGGACTGTGTCCCTTTTTGGAAATGTTGACACAAAGGCAAGATGAGTCTAAAAGAAGGCATGGAGGGGGAGCACAGTGACCTGAGCCGCAGTCTTGGTTTTGTTTCTGGCTTTAGAATTTGAACATAATCTCAGCGAATCAGTTTGGCAGAAAAATGAAGACAAAGCCTTTTTCATCAGGAGTGGGAAACAAGAAGACCAAAGATCACTCATACCTCAGAAAATACTCCAAGGCCATTGGATCAAAGGCACTATAATAAGAGCAAAATACTGCGATATGAGTAAAACGTCTTGCCACATGTGCCAAATTCTTTCCTGCTGTGTGGATTTCTTTACTTTCTCCTCTGCATTACAATGAAGGAATGACTTTTTTTTTTCTCAGAGATCAATTTTTAAGAAGTTGTGTTCATAGAGGAAAAAACGCCTGGCAAAACACTCACCAATATAAGATTTTTCAGATGTTACATATAGGCAGCAAGAGAGACCGGAGTTTCAGGCCTGAGACTTCAGCAGACCTTTTGGCGCAGGGAGCCATGTGCTGCACGCTTCCTCTCCTCTGTGCTTCCCCATCACCTGTAATCTCCTTACTGTATTGTTCTCGTTGTTACCCGTTTCATTCAAACCAAACCCAGTACCACGGCGCATCCGCTTGTGTCAGCTGGCACCTTGCAGGGTCAGTACGAAAGGAGCTTCTGGCACCACTGTGCACCTGTGCACCTTTGCCCCTCCACAGTGGTGCTGCCTGGAGCCGAATTCTTGCTGCCAGATGAGTCGTGTTTTTGCATTCAAAGAAATCATAGAATGGTTTGGATCGGAAGGGACCTTAAAAGATCATCTAGTCCACCCCCCCCTGCCGTGAGCAGGGAGATCTTCCACTAGATCAGGTTGCTCAGAGCCCCATCCAACCTGACCTTGAACACATCCAATGATGGGACATCCACAGCTTCTCTGGGCAATCTGTGCCAGTGTTTCACCACCCTCATTGTAAAAAATGTCTTCCTTATGTCCAGTCTAAATCTACCCTCTTTCAGTTTAAAACCATTGGCCCTTGTCCTGTCACTGCAGGCCCTGGTAAAAAGCCTCTCTCTGATCTTCATATAAGCCCCCTTTATGTATTGAAAGGAAGAGCTGAGCTACGTCACCACACAACACGGAACAGGTCGTATAGCCGCATCTTCCGCAGTAAGTGTCTGACAGCAAAATCCAGTGGCCTTCACTTATTAAACTGGACAAACGTGTATCCTTTCTCCTAGGAAACATCAAATATTGAACAAAATCTTACAGACACCAAAAAGATAGCCGAGTCTGTACATACCTGTACTAAAACAAAACAGGAGAATATTAGGAATTCAGACTGTTCAAATTAAAATGTTAACAAACAGCTGAGAAAATCTTTGTGATACATGAATACTTCACTTTTTGTTGTCCAGAATACAGTCTGAGCTCCTCAGCAAGCGTTTATCTTGCCTTCCTGAAGGTTTTTAACAGTACTCCAGATGGCAGTGTGCCTGTGAAGAGTTAACCACCACAGACCCCAGCGAGCATATGGAAAAGGGGTTTAGCGCAGGTTGATCGGGTGATCAGTTTTCGAAAAGCGGGAAGGCAGGGGATGATGGGGGGGCGCTAGCAAGGGCGGCAACACTAATCGGCTGCTCAGGCTCAGCGTTCACGTGGGGCAGAGATACTGTACTTGTGTTGTGTGGAAATTGTCTTTTCTTGGTCATATAGATGATTAAAGTTAACTAGGGGAAAAACTTTGGTTTGTTTTTAATTTTGGACACCAAAAGTTGACAATTACTTTGTCAGGCCTTTACATCGTGCCCACGCTTATTGTAGATGAATTAGGGAAAGCAGGAAGATTCTTTACTCGTAACATCAGTCAATTTAAATGCCCCTTGACATCCTTTTGTAGCTTTGTGGGTGTGTGGGTATCCATCGGTCTGTATTGAAATCACAGACTCCACGACAGGGAAATAAATTTAACCGTGGTTTGAGATAAATGGATGAGTCTGTTGCATAAAACCAGATGGAAACTTTTCTGTTAAAGAAGTCATTCTGCAAGAGGATAGTTTTATCCTGTCACAATAGTCCCTGAATATTATCCGTAAACACTGAGCATGACAAATATCCATGCATACACGAACTTCAGCTGCAGATGGGCACGTTAGGGAGCCAGGGCTGCTCTTCCCCACTGATGAGATTGTTTGATTCTCCGTCTTCACTACTGCAAGTTGGCTCTGGAAAGCGGCCCCCGGTCTGCCTGCTGCTTTCTTCACAAGACAATGACCAACACTGATGGCCAGCTCCGATGTGCAAGCTTGTGCATGGACTGATGCCTTTACCAACTCCCAGCAGGAGGGGACTGATTCTTTGATGAGGACTCTCTACTGACCAGAAAGGAAGCTTGCGGAGACGTGCAAGAGATGCAGACTGCCGCACATCTGTGTTGAAATGGTGGCATGGGCAGGTCTGAAAGCCTGGCCTGCGAGTGTCACCTCAACTCACATCGCGGCTCTCCAGCTTCAACATCACCGAAGCTAAGACCACGACCCATCACTGAAGGGAAGATCACGACCATTCGCCCTGGGGCCATGCAGACCACATCGCACCGTGAAGAGAACTGTTGGAGGCCTGGGGCCGGCAGGGCCCTCACCGGAGCCGGCGGCCGATCC
>NW_010517027.1:27247-76829 GCF_000687285.1 Phaethon lepturus | reverse complement strand
TGCGTCCTGCCTGCGCGGGGTGCCCGCGGGGCTCGGCCAACCACCGAGCGGCTCAGAGCAAAGCTGCCCGCAGACCTGGTGGTCTGCTGCCGCCCAAACCCCCCGTTCTGCAAAGGTGGGACCAGGGTTCTCTCATTTTTGAATCATTACTTTTTTTTTTTTTCTGGTAGGAGTTAGCTTGGCTTTGCTAAAAGTTCTGCTGCCACTATTTGCTTAATGCCAGCATTATTTTCTTGCAGGATGCGTGACTTGTCCGTGCCTAAATATACCTGTATACGCAGAGACATCTCACACACAGACACAAAGCGGTGATATCGTAATGAAATATATAGCACAGTGCAAATATCCTGAAATCAGATTCAAGTATTATTAATTTGAATTAGATCCTCTCAGATCCAGAAGACGCTGCTTGTAAATCAAGGGCAGTCTGGCAATTCCTTAAAGAGCTAAACCGAATTTAGATGCATATGATAAAAAGAAAGAAAAAGAAAAAAGTGCACGCTAATTACTGACTCGCTTGATTTCCAGTCACCCACGTTTTATATGAGAAAAAGAAAAAAAACCCCAGTAAACAACCAACAAGTTCTCAAAATAAATTCATCCCATTAGAACGTCTAACATATTGTTCATACATTTCCAGATTACAAAACGAGAGGATGAACTGGAGATTAAGAGAAACTGCAGCCTAACCTGCAATAGGCAGGAGCACTGTCGATGTTATATATCATTAAAATATGTATCTGCAGCTACACTAAAAAACATCAGACCGTGTGATGATGCTCAAGGGCTTTAAGGAACATGTTGGTATTGTCAGATAATCCCTATTCGTAATTTTGCAGGCTGTTCTTTCAGCCCTCAATCTCACAGTTCCCCTCGCTCTGAAGTGCCTCAGCAGGGCTTGCATCGGAGCGATAAACTGCTCTGATCTTTGCAGGAGTGGCAAAACACCCAACCTTATTAGATGTTATTTTAACGTGGTATCTGGGGGTGGTGTGGGGTTGGCTTTTTTTTAATTTTTGGACACTGGGCATAAACATTTAGCAATCGGCTAAACCCTTCTGAGATGGATTTTAACCTTAATCTAGGCGATGATTTCCTGCCCTGCTCTGAACTAATAACGGGCGTGCAGCTTCTTTAGGAGATGGAAATAATGACAGCCTATAGATCCTGCCTTTACCGGGGTGGTGCTGGCAGCCCGGCTCCCAGCCCCTTCGCGGTTTAGCATCCCCATGCAGCGCCTGTGCCTTGCTCTATTTTAAACTTTTGCAAATTCCATCCCCCCCACCCCACCAGTTTAAAAACAAACAGACCCAAAATATCCTCACAAACCCCATCTCTCTCTGTGCGTAAGGCACCCGGCGCTGCGGCTGGGAGATGGGTTTAAGGGCAGTTCTCTGGGTGCAGGTTTTTCCCCTTTTCCTCAAGTTTTCCTGCGTGGAAATGCAGAGAGGTGAGACGGGGGCGGCCGCGTGGTCCTGGTGCAAACCTGCCCGAGAGATGCCAGAGGTGATGCTGGCTGCCTCCTCCTCCTCCTCAGGGGGTTTCCCTTTGTCCACAGAATCCGTCGTGGTGAAGATACCCCTCCATGGAGATAACCCCATGTCCCCCCATCCCCAAGTGGGGCTGTAGGGCCAGCCAGGGACAAAACCTGCTGCCAGGGGCCCACTACCATGAGAAAGGGGCTGTGTAGGGAGAGACCCCCAAGACCCCTGGGACCCCTTGAGACCCCCTGAGACTCCCTGGCACTTGGGTGCGATGGGCAGGGGAAGGGACCGGCCGCCACAGGCCCTGGGAGGACCTCGGCTTTCTGCTGAGACCTTCTGCCATCATGGCTTTGTGGGGACCTGGTGACACGGGCTGGCGAGATGATTCACGGCCTTATTTATTTTGGTGTATTTGCTTTTTCCTCGGCGCAGCGCAAGGGCGAGTAACGGGAAGCGCGTTTTCTTGACCGTGTGGAAGAAGGAAAATCGCGGGGATAGCAGCAGAAATGCTCTAGCTAACAGGTTTTGGCTAATAGCATCATAGAACAGTTTGGGTTGGAAAGAACCTTTAAAGGTCATCTAGTCCAGCCCCCCTGCAATGAGCAGGGACATCTAATACACTTTAGAGGCTGGTTTGACACCTCTAAAAACACTTTAGTTGGTCTGAGGTTTTTACTTTGGGTCCTTCATAGCTCATTAACATTTTTCCCCAAGTGTGGAACCCTTCCCGCATTAGGGATTAAACACCCCTGTGCAGGGGACCCGGACGAGATGTGCCCACTTGTAGCCCACTCTGGGGAGAGCATCCTTCCCCGCGGCCCCGCTCCGCCGGCGCAGCGGCTGCGGCAAGCTCGGGGCTCCCCGTGGGTGCCGGCTGCTTCTCACTCCCAGATCTCTGGGGTGCAGAAGCTGCCCTTGCCTTGGGAAAAAACTGGGAGGTTGCAAAAAAACCCAAAACAACCCCAAGCCAAACAACAACAAATGCCCGTGGTGGATTATTTTCTGCAGTCACCTGTGGTGGTAGAAGTCAGGACAGACTGGAATAGTTATTCTGAGCAGGGAAAGCCCCGTGTGGCCCCAAGATGCTGCTGGATACTTTTGCCTGATACAGGTGTCTCTAGAAACTAAGATTTAGAGAGCAAAGCTTTTTTTTTTTTCCCCCATTTCGACATGGAGGAGAGGGCAGAGAGGAGAGGAAGAAGTGGTCAGGGAATGACTCTCCCCCCGGCTGCTGACGAGGTATTTGGGAAGAAACCTTTTGAATCAACATTCCCGAAGTTTTCAAGTTCCTCTGCAGAAAGCCCATGTAGGGATAGGATACAAGCCAAAAGCAAGGGAAAAGATTGTCTGGCTTTAATTTATCTATCCCTGGGCATTTCTAACAAGCAGATCTCACTGTAATATTTAATCTCGTGCGAGTCCCTGCATGTTAAAAGTTAATGTTGCTCATATGTTTTTGTGAATTTTGTCATTTATAAAGTCGCTTCTGACGGCCTAGAGCAACTCAGCTCCCGTCCACAACGTACGTCTGTCTGTCTGGGGTCAGAGAGCAGCATCCGCCGGACCCAGACCCGCTTCTCACGCCGAGCAGAGGAGTGAGGGGCTCTGGCAGCTGGGAGAGGTGGCGGCGGCTCGGTGGGCGAGCATCCTCGCTCCGCTGTCCCGCACCGTGAGATGTAGATGTTTTCCCTTCTCCTCTGGGATCGATGCTGAAGTTCGGACCCATTTCTGGGCTCAGTTGGCAGTGATTAAAATTCGCTGCTCACTTTTGTTTATAGTTGGTTGTTTACTTTGTTGAATTTTTAAAAACTTGTTAGAATGCAATTGAACACAGATTCAAGAGTATTTAGGCTTGAAAAATAAAGATGCATTAGAAAGATGCCTATTATGCTTCAGAATTATTAATTGACATTTTTATGATGAATAATTAATCATTTGAATAATTTTCGTATCTCTGATCTGAACACATATTTGCATATCTAATGTCTGATTTTAAATGTGGTTTCTTTAGCTGCATTCTCCCAGGACAAAGACATGAAGTAACTAACATCCTAATGCAAAACTTTTTTTCTTTGCAGTTGTAAAAGTATGTTTATTGAAATGTAAGTTTCTCTCTAGTTATGAAGCTGTTAATAATCTATGCATGGCATATATGCATTAATAAGGCCATGTATCTTTTGGATATGAGCACATTTAGGCCTCCTTTGCTTAAATACAGTGGTAAGGTCTCTTGCAATACCTACACATTACTTAAATGTGGGGTTAAGCTAGGAAACGATAAAGAAATATCTCCGATACGCAGCGTTCCCTTCTTGTTTATACAGCTCTCAGCGAGACCAAAGGTTGTTTCCATTGGAGGTGTTTAAAACATCAAGAACTTCTTATATTCATTTTTACTGCGGTCTCCAAGTGAGACGACATCAGTATTTTCTTGTTCTATTTTAATAAAGCTAAATCGTGGCCCTCAAGGCCTCTCCCCCCGCTCGGGGCTGGTGACGGTACAGGAACAGCAGAAGCTGCGCATCGGTTACGAGTTGGTCAGCAAATAGGTGCAAGTAATGGTGCTGGTTGTGCAACCCCGCTCGGCGTTCGGTCGGTGTGAGCACAGCTCAGCCACAGGGGGAACAGAAAGGAGGAAGGGGCAGCTGGACAAAACCGTAACCAGAAAGGTATAAAAAAACCTAGATAAAGCGATTAAAGGACTAGCCTCTGCTCCACTGCCTCCGACCGCTGGTTAATTATTACAGTAGCACTGCCCGGCTGGGACCCAAGGAGCTGCCTCCGCTTATGCCGCGTCTGAATTGGATCTATTAAGAAACGAATTTCTATTTAGTGGCAGATTTAAAATGTCCGGGGGGGGGCAAATATTCTGAATATAGGTTATTTGCTCCATGTTGTCATCCACTAGGAACCCGGGTGATAGACGCTCTAGAAATACCTTAAGTTGATGCAGTACTATTTATGTTTAGCAGATTAAAGAAATTACACCGAAGTGGAGGCACAAATACGCGGTACTGTTTAAACTTGCTTGGTGCCATTTATATAGGGAAGATAGTATGTGTGAAATGTAAAATAAAAATAAAAACTTTTAACCTCTATTTTTTTTCCACATCGGGTAGTAAAAACTATGCCCAAAAGACACTTCTTTTTTTTTCCGTGAAAGTATATTATATAGACTATGGTAATCTAGTGGGCAATATCTGACAGACAGATCCTGTATAAAGAAACTGTGAAATGTAGTTCTCAGAACAGGCTGAAGTTATATTGAATAGGATGTTTAACAGTTGCATATGCTCAGTGATAACAGATTTTTTTCTTTTTTTTTCTTTTCCTAGGGGGGGATTTAATTTGTAATAGCAAGAGCGGTAAACTTGAGCAACGCGCACAGCACGGAGGGCCCAACTCTGAGCCCAGACCTGCCATCGCTTTGGCCATCAGTGTGGTGGCAACGGCAGCAAGCAAGGGACGAGGTGGGAACTGGGGTTAAACTTCTGCTTTCTGGTTCTGAAAGTGGGAGAGAAAGCAAACATCCCCGAGAGACACCCATGCTTCTTTGCAAAGGGAGAGATCCCGTTTGGCCTTGGGGTCACCCTTGCCATGGGCAGCAGGAGCAGCAGTGGCGCTGGGGTGACGGCACCCAGCGCTGAGAACATCGGCCAAAGCCCCTCGGATGTTGCTGCGCCTTCGTGAGGCCCATGGACAACCTTGTGGTGGATCTATTAACATGGGAAAGGGAGATTTTTTTGGGTTTTGTTTTCACCAGGCTGAAGGGTGTATATGAATTATATAATTACAGAGTAGCCCTTGTCCTACCTGTTTGGGACTAGATCAAATGTACTTTTCCCGTCCTTTCTTGGTGTCTCACTATTTTTCCCCCTTGACAACTGATTAAGCTAATAGAGGTTGAAGGTGCTGGCAGGGAATCTGGGTGCAAAGCCGGTGTTTTGACGGCGGTCTGAAAATTTCAGAGCTTATTGATTGCCCCAACCAGTTCTTATCAGCGCCGTGGGGAAAACATTCTCTTCCCTCTGCGACTTCAGGAGATTACATGTATTTTTTTAAATCTACAGAAACACAAGGGTGACAAAGGTATTTAGAAAAACCCAAATGTTTTGAAACAATTAGATATTGCAACACAGTCTTCAAAGAAACTCCATGTTTCCAGAATTGCCCAGCGTCTGGAAAACTGCTGCCGTTCTGTGAGTGGCCGCTGACTGTACCAGATACCAAGAGAGGCGGAGGCGCGCGTCCCGCTGACCGCTGCGCACCTGAACCGCAGATCTACCCACCAACTGGCAGCCGTCCCCGTGGTCGGGGTGGCATCGGACTCGCCAGTTCTTCTGTTTGCTTCCCTCCGACTATCAGCGTCATCTCCAGCTTGTCTGTGGATGAAGGCTTGGCCAGCTGGCCCCTTTCCAAGCCCAAATCTTAGACTCTGGGTTATTAGAGCTGTCAAAAACAGGAGAGCGCTTTTTTTCCTTGCCATGAAAGTTTTTTCCAGGTTCTCACTCCCTCCCCAATTTATGCTTTAAAATTATTTCTTGGGAAATTTCCTGATGCCTCTCTGGTTGATTCGCTCCGTGTTGTTCCAGGTCAGCCTCGCATTAAAGGTACCTGCATTGGAACAAGTCATTTCTCCATACGGATGGTGTTAGGTGCGCGTGCACTCCTACCAATGCTTCTTACTATATCGCTTAAAACTTGCTCCAGGCAGCATCTAAACTATTTTAAACCTTACCATCCTTTTTTAACACACATCAGCTACCCTGCTTCAAATCTCTGACAAGGATGTGAAAACCACAGTGTCAGAACAACTGCTGCTCTCTTCTTGGATTCTGACAAGCAACCTTCAACCTGAAACCCTCTGAAAATGGCTATTTTTATCTTTTTTTTTTTAAATACAGAAGCAACTATATTAACTGTATTTTTTCCCCTTGTTCTGACAGGTTGGAAATGGGTGCAAAACCTGCATGAGGCAGAATATGGCAATACTGTTTGGTGTTCACGACAAAGGGCCTACCACAAAAAGGTTATGAATGGGTATGATTTCCCAAATTCTGGGCTAGGGAAGAGACAAAACAGTCTCCAGAGTAAATTTGGCATCTTGGGTTGGGTTGCTGTGAACATTGATGTCCTTGGCTCCCAGGAGTCAAGAATTTTTGTCAAGCATTGGCACAAGCTGCCCAGGGAGGTGGTGGAGTCACCGTCACTGGAAATACTCAAAAAACGCATGGACGTGGCACTTCAGGATACGGTTTAGTGGGCATGGTGATGTTGGGTTGGTGGTTGGACCTGATGATCTTAAAGGTCTTTTGCACCCTTAATGATTCTGTGATTCTGTGAATTGCAGCAACTCCTGGTCCCTGTCTTCTGTGCCATAATTTGACTGAGTCTTGTCCCCATGAATAAAGACATCTGCATGGATCCAGCACACTGCACGTATTAGGAGGGCAATATTCATTATTTGCTTTTTAATTTTGCACGTGCCACCAAAGCCATCAGAGATGTGAACAGGCCCACCACGCCCCCCAGAAGATACCAAGATAAGAGGGGCAGGGAAAGGGACGTTACAAGCACTGCACTCAGTGCTGGCGTGGCTGGTCCTGGGTGGAGAGGTTGGACTTGGTGGTAGTCATCCTGATGGCATCCTCCCACCTATCACTAGCCTTCGCAGGAGTGTAAACTGGGCTGAATGTTGCTGCCCAAAGGGTGAAAGCAAAATCAGTGAGACGAGACAGGGTTCTCTACACAGCTTGCTTTGATGGCTGTGGGAGCTGGCGGGGAGGTTCAGGGCAGCGAAGTTCAGCCCTGGATGACTTTATAGCTCATCTATACCAATGACTCTCCTGGGATGGCTCTCCACATACAAGACCCCTTTCCCTAGCAGGCGGGGAAAGGGTAGAAGTGGTGGAGCCCAAGCAAAAGAAAACAAACCCAACCGCAACACAGCCTTGGCTATGTGCTGCTGGGGCATGAGCGTGCTTGGGTGAGCTCCTGTGCCACCACCCACCCACCAGCTGTGCCTGGCAGTGGTGCCTTTGCCTATGCCAAAGCCTGCCTGGTGCTGGCACTCATTTCTGGGAGGATAAGAGATATCAGTGAGGTCTGCGTCCAGAATTTGGGGGGTAAAAGTGAAGGTGTGAAAAGCCACGCCTGATATTTAGTGTTGGAAAATGGCCGTGGTTAGGGTTGGAGCAGTGGGGAAAGCCACGGTGAGGCTCCTCATGGTGAGGAGGGAGAACTATAGAGCAAAGACGGAAAACACTGCAAATATTTGTTCTCATTGTCAGATGTTTCTATAAAATCAGTTGTTACTGAATCACCACTGAAGTTACTGGGCATTTAAATAAGCAGCAAGTGAGGAAAGCTAAGTGTAATTATATGTTTCATGCCATTTACAGAGGTTTCCAGGGGATTTTCTTTTAATAAAAGTGCAGTGCATCAAAAAGAATGAATCCTACAATTTTGTTATTTACAAATCAGCTTCCTCTGCCTCAAGCTGACAGACTTATTCTTCATTTTACACCCTTCTTTCCACCCCAAAATGCACCCAGTACATTGACATTTCTACTAATGCTCTTCAAGCATCTACATACTATTTTATGCTCCTTATGTTAGTAAGCAAACGGACCAGAAGAAAATCATCACAAAGGCATAAAATACTATTCTTAAAGAAAGACAGGGAGAAAAAACCCACAGTGTCGGAAAATGCGCAACATAGAAGATTCCCAGATGAAGAGAAAGAAGTGCCTTTTATATCCCTGCCCACCTATTCCTGAAGATTTCACGTCGGGAGCCTGGGTGGAGATATGATGTAATCAACTAGTTAAAATGATTTACTAACATAAAATATAAAACCTTTTTAATGATTAATTTTTATCCCCTTCGCATGTTTTGCACCATCACAACCACTCTGCCCCTTTCCGACTCCAGATTATTTAACAGTTGACTTTCGCGTTCAGAGCATTGCATATCAAACCCCAGGACCAAAACATGCCACTAATATTTTCTCTGCCATGTAATCTATTGATGCGGCACCTAACCCTGCAGCCCTCACGTGCTTCAGAGAGGAGCGAGTCGTACCGAACCAGTCCCATAACTCGCGCCTAACTACCTGCAGTTAGAAGTGAAGAGAAAATGAGAAAACCAAGAGGTCACATATTAATTCTTGCCCAGCTTGGCTGCTATCATGACACAGGAGCATGCCGGCTGCTTTGGTAATTAAAAAAGCTGCATGCAAAGGATACAAAAGAAACCAAAGGAATGAAGATAAAATGGTTTCTCTCGAGTGTGACCTGTGCCACGCACACGCTGCACAGGCTACGCATGCCTTACAGAGGTCTTAGGCTTGCCTGCAACAGCCCTGCCATCCCAGGATGGGCCTCTTTCCTGAGCAGACGCTGCCCGTTGAGCCAAATTGTATGATTGTTTTGTGATATGGATATATGTGGACTGGGGACTAAATTAAGGACATTAAACTCAATTTCCTTAAGGCATGAGCCAGATTTTAATATTGCAGCTGTCCAGAGGTGAAAGGGTAATGAGGACATGAGGAATTCCTGGACGGGAAAGGGACACTTGGCCCAACAAGTCTGTCCCCCTTCAAGTTTATTACAACACACCTCCCCGTGTTGTTGATATATCCTCCAGCCCTGTCTGCCTATATAAACATGTCTGGCTATCTCTTCTGTTCATTAAGACTTCGGTTCACTTGGTGGTTTTATTTGACATAATGCCTACTAGCTTGTGAATCGGATAGCTCTACGTGAATTTACTGTTTATTCTTAGACCTTTCCTTTTTAATTGGCATTTTTTTTTTTTTAAACTCACCAGATACAGCCAGTACTTCACTTTTCATCTTAATTATGAAAATGTTAACGTTTAGGTCTTTTTTAAAGGATTAGGCTCAGTCTTCATTTATATCAAGCATCTTTAACAGCCAGAAAAAACGACTGCTTCATATCTTATTCCTATTTGAGTCACTAAAGTTCTTCTCTGGAAAAGGTGATCAAAATTGGAATTACTGTAGAAAATCTATCACGTTCCTTGTGCGATAACAGTTCTTTTGATTTGCAGGCTATACTTTGCCGGAGTGTCCATATCACACTTTATTTATACTGAATTGGCATTGATTCAAAATTGATGTTTGACAGATTCAGTACAATTTTTAAGGTGGAGCAGGACTTTTGGTAGTCAAATATTAACTTATAATGATCTCCTAAAGTCAAGAAACAGCTTTGAAGGCTGGTGGGAGGAAAAAAGGCTCCCAAGGAATCGGTAACATTGCGAAGATTTCTAGCTGCTAGGTGGTCTTCATTTATTAAAAACTATCTCCCTTTAAATTTTCTGCTAGCAAAGTTGAGAGCGAATTAGCATACAGATGCTTCCTCAGAATGCCGACATTTTAAAAAAAACTGGGTTTTTCTCTTCCTCTGAGGCAACTCAAAGGAGAATGTCATTAGAGATCTGAACACAAACATGGGGATAGAAACACAAGTCACAAATAAACCTGCATGATTTTGAACTTTCAAAGACCAATAGGCTGGTGAAACAAAATCCTCTGGGTGAAGTATAAAGTGGGAAGCAGGCAAAGTAGATCGTGTGATGCAAGATCGAGAAAAGACCCTTAAATTTGCTGTTTAAATGCACAGAAATCCCAGAAGACCAATATGTTTACAAATATTTTTGATATCTAGCTACACTCTCTTGTTTAGGGAAGAAACTTGCTTTCATGATGAATAGAAGGTTTGGGGTTTTTTTCCTTGTTGTTTTTTTTTTTTTTTGAAGATTTTCCCCTGAAAAAGGAGGCACTGCTAGCAGAGATTGTTTAGGAGAAGAAATTCTGCACCCTGTTGAGAAATGCTGAGGTTTTATTCAGGAACTAAGACGGCAGCGCTGGGTGGACAGGGAAATTTGAGACATTAAGAAACAGAAGAAAAATGAGAAATCTCTTGGTTTCAGGCAGGTGAAGAAACAGTTAAGACAGAGAGGAAAACATGGGCATGTAGCTGGTGGAAAAAAGCCCCACATCAGTACACAGAATCTAAGAGGCACAGATACCTTCAGGTTTATACCCGGGATCCACAGTGATTAAGATAACCTTGTAAAAGTCTCAAAAAAAATTACTTTTTAATGCAGAGCATTGAATCCAACCTTACCAGGGAGCTGAGGATCCAAAGAGGACTTGACAATGACACTGCGCCTGGACAAGATTGCTCTGGGCAATGAGGGCTGTAAAAGATATTTCCCGTGGTATCTGTTGGATTGCAGCTTAAATTCTCGGGTTTTCTCATTCCTTGTCTAAAGGTACCGTTTTGCAAAAATTGAAGTTAGTGTAGGGACTGCCACGATGCTGGACTGCTCTTTTGTGAGGGTCCTTGCATAAGGATAATAAAGAGAATAATTGGTAAAAAATGTATAACAATAAGATGACGTTTTAATCTCTGTACAGTTTTGATAAATGTTCATGAGGCCAAATCTGTTTGGCCTTGCTGTTGAAAGATGGTCCATTAAAATGAGTGAAGTGGCAGTAAAGCCAACAGAGTTTGTCTCTAGTGTTGAACAAGTTCTTTGAAGTAATGTGGATGTAAAAGTTGAGAAAAGTAGTAGAACCATAGTGAGCAGAGCCCATTCTTAAATAATGCTATGCTTTATTTAAATACCCGGTGAAATTCTGTGTAGTTACCATCAGGGACAAAATGACTACTAAAAAGTCTTTAGTTAAATCATCTCAGATGATGGAGGGGATCCATTCAGCCCTGTTTAGCAAATTTTTAATTGAATTTTACTTTTTCATCAACACTTATTGGAGGACACATCCTTCTGTCAGGTGAAGGGCCTAACCATTGGGCTTCAGAGTCGGGTTCTTGCTTTCTTCACCTCTGTGCCATCTTCCCTTCATGGACGTGGTCCCTGGGGAACACCAAAAATCCCACTGGGAGTGATGTCAAGGGTTCCAGCTAACGCCTTCACTTTTCTTCAGGTCCCTAAAAACCCTCCAAGTTTTAGGAGACCCAGCCCCATTTTCAAGGAGCACACTGAAAGTGAATGCAAATTGTGTTTCTCGGTGAGGAGACACTTTTGTAAACGGGGTTTAGGAGCCATAATCTCTTCAGTGCTTCCGAAAGAGCATCAGGAGGGCTGTCAAGGCCCTCCAACACAGACCTGAGCCGCGGCAGCACAGACACGAGCCCCGAGGGGTTTGTCCTGTTCCCTGGTCTGCTGGTTACGCTGAGCTGTTGTGGGCAGGTCTGTCAGCCTTGGGGCAGAAAGAGACTAGCAGTGCTTCAAAACTCCATGGGCCTTGGATTCAAGGGCAACAGGATTAGCTTTGTTATCTGACCCGTACAGTAAAAGCATAAGAAAGCCATCCCTGGGATAAAAGGTCTTACCCGAACACTTATCCATTAAATTGTGATAGAAAAAAGGTTGTGCTTTTTTTTTTTCTTTTTTTAATTTCAAAAGATTTTTTAATCTCCTCTAAACTTCCCGTCTCTTAAGGATTAAAAAAATCAAAGCATCCTCTTGTCTATTCCTTCCCTTTTCCTGGAATTCCAGCTCCTCCCTGAGCTCTTCCCTTCTCTCCACGCAGCACCTAGCTCTCCCTCTTCCCTTCGTGTAGCACCCTCCGCCACTTCTTTCCGTCCCTCTGCCCACGCGGAGCATGTTTTCACATTTTCCACTGGATCAGAAAAACCTGTTTACTTTGCTCTATCAGCTCTGTGCTCCAGCGCAGCAGCACGTTCCTGGCGGTGCTGATGCTGCATTTGCTGGTGATCTGGATCTTGCGTTTATAACCAGTGTCAGACGATTGTTGCTGGAGCCCCTGTAACTTTTATGTCCCCGGCACATTTTGGTACGTTACCTTTGATATTCTGATTTAGTTCTTTTACATAGATCAGAGACGAGACAAGCTCCTAACCTGACCTAAGCACTATCCTGTATTGACTGCCAATCTCTAAGTCATTCAGTGAATGCTGTTTTCAGACCGTTATCAGTTCATTAAACTTTGTTATCATTTATGTGGTGGCTCTGTACCTTGCTGGTAAGCTCCAGTGTAGGATCTTATCAAGCACTTTTTTGAAAGTCGAGGCATATTGTATACCATCCATAGTGTTTTTCTTGTCTACCTTGGCAGAGATATCTTTGAAGAATTCCAACAAATTATTTGAGCAAGACTTCCTGCTCATAAATCCACATTGGTTGACTCTACTCAAGTTAGGATTTTCAGCGCATTTCCTCACTAAATCCCGCAAAACTGTTCCTATTCTACTTTTCATAGCTATGAATTGTGTTATGTTAATTTATTTATATTATGATTTAAAAAATTATATGTATGTATTCCTCTGCGTATGCATATGTACACAAAAGTGTGTGAATGTAATGGAGATTATATTGAAGTATATTGGGCTTTAAAGCTGAATACGTTAAAATAATGCAGTATAAAATGCAAAGGGTACAGTTAGGGACAGCACTTTGGCTGTAGTAAATGAATTTGACTTTGAATACATTTTGCTAACTTAAAAGGTGTTAACTTGATTTATGTGCGCTGAAGAGTTAACCCTTATGCACTGCACTTGCTTTACTTCAGTGCTAAGGGATCAAAATGACTGTTGGGATACTTCTTAACATTTCTGATTTATCACACATCTCTATCCACATTTCTTATGGACTTCTTTGGCTCAAGAAGTGCATTTTTATTTGCTGCTGCAAAAATAATTCTGAATGTTTTATTATATTATATTTATTATATAGTATTTTGTTTCAGATTAGTAATTTCTTATGCTTTATTTTTTCATTATTCGACTATTTCATGATGTTTATTATCCCTCCCAACTTTCTGTTCACATCTGTAGATTTTTCTATTACAGTGATGAACCTGGCAATTCCTGGTAAATACAGTGGTTGATTAATACGAGATTCATGCTTAGATTTTATTTTTAGCATTTACAATGCTTTGATTGTAATATTGGAAAGATAACTTATTACACAGAAAATAGTCCCTCTGTTTCAATTTAAACCAAATGAAAAATTTAAGACCAAAACAAATGGTATTTGTATAACCTAATTCTTACTGGACCTGTTTAATAGATGCTGTAGTTTGGGTGCCACAGCCCTCCATGAACAGACTGCTCTGCCTCCTGCGGTGTCCAGGTCTCTTTGCTGAAGGGTGATGGTACTTTGCAGGAGCTATATTCTGGTTTATAAATCCTGGACAGGAACAAGCAGTGGAGCACTGTGGTTGTGGTTCCAAACGGACACATTTTTCTGTGGAAAAACAAAATCTTAATTATTTCTAAGTTTGGGTTGGTTTGTTTTTTTCGTGAAATCTGGGGTTTGCCCTGAAAGAAGATTAGTTTTCATGAAAAGAATTAATCTTTTTTTAATTGATGAGAAAGCCAGTCTGATAGGAAAGATTTTGACCAACCTGGGACCACCCTTTTCTCACCTGTGGTAGAAACATGAGATGGCAATCGGATCTGAGAGCGCCGAGCTTTCTGTACCAGCCGAGGGAAAAGCTAGGCAAAATGACATTCCTTTAAGCCAGGAAGCTTTTTGGAGACACCACAGGCTCTGCAAGCATTACTCAGCAGCCTGGGAACATGCCAAACCCTGTGGGGGTCCCTAACCTCCACCCCACCAGGGTTAGACAATGGCAGAGGAGAAGTCTGCAGTGCTGTACAAAGCCGCTGGTGCTTCCTTTCCCATAAGTTGGTGATCAAAGTGTGTGTCCTGCCCATGGGAAAACCCAGCCAATTTTAACACTGGTCTGAAGGAAACCTAAAACCTGAAGACATCAGCTTCACCAAGCTTCGGTGGTTGCTTCCTACTCCTCTTGCTGGAGCTCTTCTATCTCGGGGGAGAACTGGATTTTAAGTATGTGCTACCAGGTATGTTGATTATATTACGGTGATTAAATATATAATATATGGAACTGGAAACCAGTCTTCTGGTCATGGGACTGCACAAGGTCAGTGCCATTTATAAACTGCTAAGCCCTCGGTTTGGTATGCCAAGAACAAAAATATCTAAACGAGAAACTATATTTGTAAGTCCTGAAAGGTAAGGTCCCATCTTTGAAGTTCAGTCAGAAGAACTTTTTAATCAGGAAAAAGTACAAAACATCCCCTACTAAAGGATATTTGCTTTCCTCTGGTTCACTACTATAAGATTGCTACTATCATGTGTTATTGGCAGATTCCCCCCACCATTGGCTGTGTCAGTTCTTTCACTTCTAGTAAGATCTCCTCTTTGCATGAATAATAAGTGCATCTTTGGGTTTTCTTAATTGTTCTTTTGACCTGAGTCTGTTTACTTTATGAATCTCCCAAGTTTTTCTTGACAAGAATGTTTTCTATTGATTTATCCTTTAAATCTATGAGGATCTTTATGATAGCGATGTTTGAACTCCCTATCATTAGCTTTAAAAGTTATACTGAAATTAAATGCAATTAAAGCTAATTTTTGTAATTAAAATTAATTTTATAACAGTATACATGCCTATCTCCAAGTATGGGGCTCAGCATAGCTACTGGCTGCTCAGGGGACTAATAGCATTGCCACTACAAACAAACTTTGTTAGCTTCCACATAGTTATCATACCAATCAATATCTGAATAATTAAATTCCTCCATTATCAAATTCTAGTCTTCCTTATCAGCTTTTCTTCCACCAGTAATTTTGTTGTCTTAATCTGGTTTCTTCTCTGAAAGTCTATAGCAAACTTGGAGTTACAGCAGATAATCTTTCCTTTTTCCTCTGTTAAGAGAATCTTAATCTCTTATTATATACCAGATTATTTAATGCCAAAATTTGAAGTCTTTAAAGAAGATTGCACTGAATGGAAGTTTGGTCAAACTGTATTTTGTCTTGTTTTAATACAGACTACTAACTTTATCTTGTCTCACCCTTGAGTGAAATCCTATACATGTAAGTATTTGAAATTGCCATTAATTTTCTTGATTCATTCCCTTATTGATTTTCTTTCCAACTATTTCCATCCAATATATCTAATAATTATTAGAAATGAGGCAAGAACCGAATGCCTGCATCCATACCCACTCTAGGCTTTGTAGCTCGTGCCCATCTTTAATTAACATAAACGTGAGCAAGGAAGTTTCCTAGACTAACATCTAATTCTTTGATGCTACATTCTTATCTTCAACTCTTTCTGTTGCATTTTGACACAATTTTGGTCAAGGGTGGGTTTTTTTGAGAAAAAGCAGTGCACATCATGAAGCTTCATGCTCTCCTTAAACCTGATACCAAATGACTTGAGCAGAAAAGAAAGGGAAGGATTCCTGCTCCCTTTTATACTCCTGCAAATGCAATGAGGCCAAATCACTCCAACTGCTTTCATCTGGTCATTACTCTATAAATGCAATACTTTCCAAAAGAACTTCACTGTTGAATTGAGGGGGAAAGCAGGATACAAAACAAATGGGGGTGATAATGAATTGAAGTGATGATCTGAGGAGCTCATGGAGCTTCATCAGTGTTAATTAATTAAACCTTACTAGATCCCGGCGAGGTAGGTATCATGGCCCATACTTCAGTCCTGGCTGTGGTGTGCTATTTCTGTATCTCAATATCATTTTGTTAATATGTATTCTGATGAGCGGGCTGAAATGGTGTCTGACTGCTAGAGATGACTGTGCATATATTTAAGCTGTGAATATTCTGCATGATGAGCCTTGGTATGGAAACAACTTTTTTTTTTTTTTTTTAAGTACAGCCTTGTTCCTGAATAAAAAGTGCATGATAAATGAGTTATACAGAGAGCATTGAAGGGCTACTGATGATGTATAGTTATGTACAATATGTAACTCATTTTGTTACTGAATTAGGATGAACAGATCTTTTCTTTCTGTTACTGAAAACCTGAGTGCACTTCAATGAGTATGAAATTTTCTTTCTTTTGTAATATAATTTATCTAATTGCTATAAGAATTTAACCTATGATTTTAACTGCAATTATTAGAGGTGTGAAGAGCCCATGAATCTCTTATTAATACATTATAAAAGTTATTCTGAGGTTTCATTGCGAGAAACATGTTTTGTTTTTAGTACTGATGTAGAGCTTTGACTCCTAATGAGTGCTTTCCCCCTTTCTTTCTATCCTGCTCTAAACAAGATGTTGTTTATTACTTGAAACATTATATGTAAGCCCCAAGAATATGTTACATGTGACTGGAGCTTTGGCAGACTTTGAGAAACTGAAGTTTCCAGAAATTTTGCTGTGTTTAAAAACCAGAGCCATGTTTTAAGGAAAGATTTCTACTTCCAAATGTGTGGTTGCCTGAACCTTTTACATTTTCAAGTCAGATTCCTCTGCCAAATAACACACTGTACCTTAACTATAATAAAAAAGCAGAGACTCTGTGTTTATAAAAACATTGCAGGAGCAACTGTGATCATATTTCTTGAATTTATTCTATTCGTGTGCTCAAATATACATTTTTATAGTAACTCCTCTATTGCACCGGTCACTTACAGGAGTAGAAAATGACATGTACAGGCAGAAGGCTGGCATAATTCAACAAACCAAACTGGTAAAGTACAGGAATCCAGAGCCAGACCAAAATATGAGGTCAAGGAAGTCGTTCTTATAATAATAGTGGTTATCTGTTTAATGTGTGATCTGGCAGTGATGTGATGTTGACCATAAGCAATTATGCTTGTTTCTAAACTGGTGGTATATGAGCCCTAAGTAACTATACGCAAGATAGATGGGCTGTGAGAAATGGGCACGCACTCTATTCTTGTGGTTCTTCTTGCTTAATGTCAATTAAAATTACAGCTTAGTAATAGATAGAAATTCTGCTCTTGTAAAATAATGTCTCTATTCACTGTATCGGTTGCCATATACTTAAAATCCTATATTGAAACCAGTTTTATGAAGCAAGCTCCTGTCTGAGCTGATAAATACTGCATAATATTATTCTTAACAGACATGTGGTTAGACATGCTTTTTCTAACTCCTGGTTATTATTTGAAACAGCTTTTCTTTACAACCGGGTTCTAATGTCAGTGTCAGTGAATGATGCTCTTGTGTGTTGTGTCGTGCATGAGCCTGGAAGTGAGCAATGTCCTTGATGTACGTATAGCTTCCCGGCATTGACCTAGCAGGAGTTAAGAGCGGGAAGGTCTTCGTGATACCGAGCAGCCTGAGTGCAGATTAGGACCTGGGAGCTGTTATGCTGTGGCCCTGGCTCTAAAACCAATTTTTTATGACTTTGGTGAATTCACTGGACAGCATATCTTCTCATTAGCTTTTAATAGACTTGGATCACACTGTTAAAACAGCTTCTATGTCCTCCTCTGTAAAATGGGATTGCGATGTTTTCCTGGGCTTAGGAGGATGTGGCTAAAGTGCAAGCTGTGTGGTTGAGCTAACTGTGGTAGAAACTGTGCTAATGAGCTATGAGGACGCCCAAGAAAACCTCTTCTCCCCACAAGCAAGCAGTTGCATACAATTTGGCTCCTTCGCTGTAAGTCCTGTGATCATTGCTGTCAGTATTCAATAACTTGAATCTCTGCCTTTGCACAGAAGGAGCTGTGGTCACCAGCCCTCCCTCCCTGCCCCTGAGCACCCTCTAGAAATAATCACTTAAAAGCAGCATGTGACCTCCTCAAAACGAGTCCCAGCTGAGGCTCAAGCAGATGGCTTCCTAAGGACTTCTGAAGGCACTTCACATGGCTTTGGCCATTGCAGAGGTAATGACTTGATGTATATTTTTAGTGAACTCAGCACTGATACCTGCAAGGCATCTCAGAAATAGTATGTCTCTGTTGCCTGAAAGACTGAATTCAACTAGGATTTGAAGACCAGAGCACATCAGTTCATCCTTGGTAATTTAGGAGCCATATCAGTCATCGTGCAATAGTCCTGACGTGGTCATGTGGCCACGGACTTTCACATCAGTGCAGGCGCTTTGGCTGTCACTTCTAGACTCCCCAAATGCAACCTTTCATCCTTTTGCTTTTCATAAGCATAAAAATAAGGGTTGCAAAAATCCGCGATTGTGGTGGAGAACTAAATAAGGAAACATAACTGCTTACTGAAAAGCCACCCCCTTTGAGAGAAATGTCAGCGACACAATGAGCACTATTATTCTGCTCCTTTGCAACCAGATTGGGGGGTTATGTTCAAGCTTAGTAAAGGGCACCAGCATCCTATCAGTAAACCATGCTCTGGTCGGCATTCAGAGCTCCCTTTTTGGGTAACCCTTCCACGGGAGCCTCTGTGCTCCTAGGCAGCCCAGTGACTTGCTGCTCTACATGGGAGGCTGGAGGAGCCACTTTCTTGCCTACTGCTCCAGTGCACAAGCAGTATTATGGCACCTTTCTCCTCGTTACAGTCGTGCAAGGCAATCGTTCAATCTCCCATCATAAGCTGCAACTCTGAAGTGTCATGAAATGGTCATGTGCAACAAATGGCTTAGTCCATCTAATAGTCTAGTGCTGTGGGTTCCTCGCATTGAAAGAAAGAACGTATCCTCTGATAGGGCAGGGTTTTTTTACAAAATTTTTTCCATAATGTGTGTCTTATTTTAAGGGAAAATTGTCTCATTGGGCTTATCTCCTCCCATTCACGGTCATGTGGACCCTCTACTACTTTCTGGTAATGAAATCTGTACTTTGCAAACACTATAGCAATTATCTCCATGGAAAAGTTCTGATAGGAAAAGAATATCATCTTAACCTTCTTTATTATGATTTAGCAGCTGGAAACAAGGAAAATGTCCAGGACTACTGTGCTCCTCATCTCTCTCCAGACTATGAGCAACAACTCCACAGACAAAGCTGGGAACCAACAGTTTCATGTAATGAGTATTTGGATGCATTTTCAAGTGAGGTGAGAAAATAGTGTAGGCTGCGTTAACTGATGTCCTGCTATTTGGAAATGCTTCTGTTGTTTAAACAAGCAGAGTTTAAAAAAAAATTTAATTACATTCCAGGTGATCTTGCATTTTTTTCTTGGCATGTGACACTCTTGTGAGTGAATGAGGAGGTGAAAATATCTTTATGTAACAAGTAAATTCTAGTAAGCTAAATAGCCACAGAGCAATTTGCTAATGTTGGGAAGGTTTCATTTGGAAGGTGTCCTTGTGTCCTGGAATAATCTTCCTAGAAAATAATGGGATTTGCCTTGTTTGGTGGCATATCAAGGAAAATATTTTATACATTTTAACTGGAGCCACCTCAGAATTTAGCTGTCTGGGGAAGATATTGATATTTATATAGAGTTTCAAAATATTTGTAACTTCACTGGTGGGGAAAGCATGTTTCACTAAGACGGAAAATTTTCTTTAGAATATGCCTTTTTCAGTGAAATTTTTGTCAAAAAGAGTTAAGTATTTCCCTTTGAAAATATGGAAATAAAACAACTTGACAAGACAAACATTTCACTTCAATTTTATAATGTTGGTTTTGTATTTATTTTAAATGATATATTAGATTAACCTTCTATATTATTTCAGCATCATTCAAATGAGTGCTTTTGATGTTTCCCAATCAACATTTTTTGGAATACCTTTCCCATGGGAGATTTTGACTTTTTGTCCCTACTCATTATCGAAAACTCTCTTCTCCCCAGTCATGGTGTCTAATGTATTATCTACATTTAGCATCTCTAACTCAATAATGCTCATCTGCCTGTGCAAGGTGGTGCCGGGGGCTCTGAGCATGGCTGGGTGCAAGGCGGTGGGTGCAGGCAGGCGCAGGCAGCAGTGGGTGGAATCGGCGGCAGCTCTGTAGGAAACCTTGTTGTATCTATGCTGTCTTCCTTATGAGCTCAGAGTCTTCTTTATGTAAAAATAGGGTTATTATTTACATCTTAAGCCTTCTGGTGGTCTTTGGGGAGTGCAACGTAGGTGATGGTTTAGGAACATCTACCTTAAAGCCTTGCCTTGGGGTCCTGTTACGCAAATGACTGGTTTTCTGCTGGTCTATGGATCTGATTCAGCTCGTCTTGTACGCAGAAACCCAGAGTTTGGGTGAGGAAAGTGGAACCCGTAGGAGGGGGGCAGCAGGTTGTTAAACTCATCCAGCTGTCTCATCTAACCATTCCTCCAGTGCTATGTGAGCCAGTGGACAAGGTGCATCACATTTGAGAAATGTCAAATGGCAGTTTCTTAAAAATAGCTGTAAGAAGTGAATTTATTTCTCATGAAGGAGCAAATAGGTTTTCACCTCCAAATACCCATTACTTTTGGACTTTGGGCGTGCAAGTTATTTCTTGTGGAAAGTATCTTTTGCAGGAGTGGGAGACCGTGAGCTTCAGGAAAGTGGGTGAAGACTCTTGCTTCTTTTCTCTATGGCAGCGAGACTGTCGGAGAGGCCAAAAGGACCCAGTTGCCTAGCCCTGCAGAGACTGGTTATCCGCTTGGAGATCCTTCTGAGCGACTCTAGAGCTTGGCACATCCCCAGTTTGCCGCCCTGATATCCTGCAGGCTTTCTCCCACTTCAGCAGCACATCTTCTGCAGGAGCCGTGCTATTCCTCCCCTGCAGCCTGTGTGGCAGAAGCTGTTTGCCAGCCTCTGTGGGAGTTACTGCTACGTTCGTGGATACGTACAAGTTCTGAAGTAAAAATATGACTCAGAATAGCTCCGCCTTACTCCTATTCCCTAGAAACACGACTTCAACAAGGCTTACTTTGAGTGTCTGCGAGGCGCTGAGGGCATGAAAGCGTATTGCAGAGCGAGCAAGCTCATATCATCAAACACAGAAAGCAAGCACAAAAATTTGTTTAAGCGATGCATTGCGGTGCTGATCTAAAGTGGTCTGGAATACAATAAAAGGTGAATCTTTCAGAATTGCAGCAAATAATTTTTTTTTTTCCCTAGGCAGACTTTGAGGACTGCTGTATTTATTCTTGTATTTCTTCCCAGTCATTCCGGACGTGACTGAAACTGGCTGTTCTTAGAGTTGGACTCCAACTGAATGAGAGGGTTTTGCTCCAGCGTCTGCCTGACCTATGGGCACTTCAGAAAGCAAAAGCTGCACAATAACCCTCTTCGCGTCTAAGTCGTACTGGCCCCATGAATATGACTTGGGACGGGGTAGGCTGGTTTGCAGCCCAGCTCATCCTGGAAGATGATGCTTTGGGGGGGAAAAAACGAAATTTGCTTAAAAAAATAATTGCTGTTCTATTCCTTCCCAGAGTGGAAGGGAAAGTTGGAGGGGGAAGGATGGGGGGAGGCATGCCGGAGGCAGCAGAAACGCGATATGCATTTATTTTTAAGTAGTAATGTATTGGAGTCGTTTCAAACAGTATTTATCCTCTGGGATGTTTATGTGTTCATCCCATGAACATGGGATAACAGAGTATATGGGGATATGTAATATTAGTGAAGTAGAAAATGACTGCTATAGTACTTTCTACTCTCAGTTCCTTCTCCACTAATGCCCTTACACCTTTCTTTTTCAGGCTTTTTGTAGCATCCTAAACAGAAGGATATTGAAGGGAGCTGATTCTGCTTTGATCCTTATGCTTGTTGTCAAAGCGCTTGGGATTGAAGAGACTGTTGGCTACAATTGACTGTGACAATTAGGAGATGATCAGAGCCCTAGAGTGGAGCACTTAAAGGGTAATTTACATGTCAGTTTGTCGAATAAAAAAAAGATATTCAGCTAAGATTTTTTTTTTTCCCCTTAGAGCCTTGTAAACTGCAATTTGTGCTCTAGTAAGAAAAACCTGGCAGAGGAGTTAGGATAGCCATTTCCATTTGAAAAGAGGCAATCATAAGGCCACTGCTGAGCCTATTGTCCACTAAAAATGCTGATTTGCAGTCAGAGAGTGAAAGAGTGGAGCCATCACTAAATAGAACCTCGTGCAAGGTAACTCCCCCTTGGTGGCTTTCTAATGTTGGCTGAAGGTTTTATATACCTTAAATCCCGCATTTACTATTATTATAACATTGTTACTGATCATGAATGTCCTTTATCATAACAAAAAAATGAAGGTATTGAGGGGGAGGTGGGTGGAACAGGAGCTACCAGCCAGTGGATAGGCTCACGCCAGCTATCTATTGTATCACATCTTTCTCATTCTCTTGCCTTTTGTACGCCATCACAATTTTCTTCTTGTCACCCTTTGCACTTTGCCATTCAGGCACCTTCCATAACAGTTTTCTCCTGTACCTATTTACACTTCATTTTAGACACACTCCCAGTAGATTTTTAGCATTTTCCACATTTAACCTGCTGGGAAAGGAAAAGAGAGAGGGAGGTGACAGTAGCTGTTCAGTTCAGAGTTTGCCTTTCTGTAACCACGGTGCGATTAGGCTGTAATAAAGACTATATATGCACACGTGTCTGAGAGGGGACTGAAGTTAAGACAGCTGATTGTTAAATAAACTTATTTGTGATCGGTCCTTTTTTCATGTGATAGCCCTGGTGAACCTGGAGTTTCTTTGACTGTAGTTATATGAACTTATAAAAATATCAAAAAACAACACCTCCCTCATTATTCTTGTTGGTGTGAGCTGTAGCACGTGTGATATTCCTAACAGTTTAAGGAAGGGATATTAGTAGATACATATCAGGCTCCAGTATTCATATATGCACACAAAATGTATTTATTTTGAGGTTGCACCATGGAGTTTTCTTCCAGAGATGGCATTGGCTCTATTTCACTCTCCTCTCCCCAAAAAGAAGAAATGGTCATGTAATCCAGCTTGGAAGCCAGAATTAAAGACTTGACTTTGTCTTGAGTACGACCAAGTAGCCTTTGCTGCCCAGACATTGCCATAAAAACCCAGGGGCTAGATTTCTGGGGAAGTTTTGTGGTTTTCAGTAAAAAGCAAGTGTGTACACAATGGGTCTGATTCCGGTCCCAGTGGCAGACCCTGGTCAAACAATACTGGCTTGAAAAGATTTGGGATTTCTGTTGGTGCCAGTAGCATAAGGATCAGGCCCTGTGTGTCTATAGGGTCACCAAAATGCCCTTTCCTTAGTTATATGCCTTATGTCCTTAGGCTTTTGGTATGTTGAACACCAGACAGAGAGGTTTCCATTTCTAAACGTGTACTAGAAACATGTTTTAATCTGGCTTCTGTACACAGTGAAGATATACGTCCAAATATTTCTAAACTGTGCAGCATTCCTCTTCATTGCAAGGTTTAATTCAAAGAAAATCTTTTGATACATGGTTTTCTTCCTCAGAATTGTTATGTTATGTCGTAATTTTCTCCAGGGTGCTATAAATGTAAGATGGTGGCTTTTGCCCTCTTCTGCTGTTGTACTAAACTTTTTGAACATCCTCATATTTGTATGTGTTTATCTCTGTATCCAATGTAAAGAACAAACAGGAATAAATAAAATAAGATATGAAGAATAAACAATATAATGACAGGGTAAGTCTGGAATGGCTTCATACGTGTCTGCAGAATTGAAGCAGTGCTAAAACTGTATTAAAAAAAAAAATCAGGCATAGCAGGAGGTCCTTGTCTCCCAGGTAGTGGCTAAATGATGAGCAGATGAGCCATCGTCATATTGATTTAAGCATTTTGTTCCAGCCAGTCACGATTAACTTTATTTGTTTTTACTTTCCTTTTACAGGTTTGGATTTAAAGGACTCTCAGAGCACTAATTGTATAAAATTCTAGTAACTGCACATTCTCTTGCAGGAAAGGGAATGAATGAATGATTGATTTTGGGTTTGCCTATACTTTAGAATTAACTTTTTTTTAAAATGATCAGGAGGAAGAAAGTTTTACTCAGCGGCAATACATTTTGAAAAGTTTTAATTTTTGGGGTGTAGGTTAAAAAAAACCCTCTTCCCTAACATTTCTGGAATGTAAAGTTGATTAGAATTTAACTGAGATGTGCTTTTAAAATGAATTATCAAATCTCCTGTGCCTGTTACTAAATATAATTTTAAAATAAATTAATGTACATACTGATCATAATGCCAGAAAACATGTTACAATGTCCCTAGAATTGCCTTTCTTGCTCAAAAATACATAGAGAGCAAAAATCTACATATTCACAGTAAAAATATACTTCCTTATGCAACCCTGGGTTATACAGATTTAGATTTAATTTAGGTTTTAAGATCACGAGAATAAATCATACCACGATAACCGCTTTTTATATGCGAGGAATTATATTCACGGTAAGGCATTGTACAACTTGTCTTCTATAGGCCTGAAATAGTTAAAGACGATGACAAATTATGTGTAGTGAAATACTATGACCCCATTCAGTACCTATCTTCTCATTCAGTCTGAAATATATCCCTTTATTGCTTTGTGAATTAATAATATGCTATTGGACAACTACAGATGACTTCTTGTTAATTAGAATTAGAATTTCAGATGCGTGCTATGATGCATCAGAACTTTCTCTATTTTCTGCTAATAGGACACACCGAGTGAATAGCAAAGGGTTTTTCAAGAGCAGGAAGGGAAAATGATCTCCTGGTCTAAATAAGACGTTACCTTGAGGAAAGGCACCTGACTTCTTAATGTCTGGCTTTTGGTGAAATCTTTCAAAATTGTGGCACTTCTCAAAATTGGATGTTTGAGCAAGTGTGGAACTAGAGAGCTGTGATTTGAGAAGTCATCTGGTCTGTGTGGTGATAGAGAACTTACTGAGTATATGGCTTATAGTTACATAAATTTGTAGTCTTCACTAATCGGTCTTTTTACTTAATTAGACCAGATCATCAGGTGATAAAAGGTAAATATGGCCCCACCATCAACTGTGAAGCAGCTGAAGATCTGCTCCACAAATTGTATTTTAGCTGATAAATAGCAGACGTGGTAAGAATACCCTTTGAATGCATTTCCAGTAGTAAGATGACTCTAGGGGATCACCCACACCTTAAGTGAATTTGAAAATTTGCCTGGTGTTCATCTGCATCTCCTGGCTTACATATAACTGTGAAAAATCTTGCCCCAGGTGTAATATTGGTGGTGTATTTCAGGTTTCACTGTACCCCAAATAATTTTAAAACTAAAACTGAGAATTGAACCCTTACTGATTTTGCCTCCTTTTATTTCAAGCTGGGCTTTACTGCAGAGTTTGGATTAAAAGAAGAATCTATTCCAATGAAGTTTTCAAAAACAGGGAGGGGGGGTGTGGAAAAAACCCCAAACCAAAAAATCATTCTGGTGCAGGTTGTTTTTCAAGATTCCCTCCTAAAATGAAGAGCTAGGGCCAAATTTACTGCCAATGTAAATGGAGTTTGTTCTGTTGGGGCAAACAGGTGAGCTTGTTTCTGCCCACTGAGCATGTAGACCCAATTTTTGTTTTTTTGAAGGCAAATCTCAGCTAAAGCTGAATTGTGAACCTTTTGAGTGATCCCTTATATAAGAGTGCCTTAACAGTAAATTCACTAAGTTGGCTCTAATGTCAAACAGACTCCTAACCTTGAAGACCTGTGCCTTGGTCATGTGTCGGTTTGCCATGCAAACCCCATACAATGTCCTAGCCCAGTAGAGTCCTTGGAGGCTCTGCGCATGTAAGGACGGACCTTACCACTGAGTTCATTACGATTCAGTAAAGGGTGCTGATGGAACCAGATCATTCCCATGCCTGTCGAGGGGCTGCTGGGTGCCCCAGCGTATGTTGGCTGGTGTCAGCCCTGGCAGGAGTGGTCGGTTTGGATGTACCTAGGCAAAGTCCCCTTTCCTCTGTGCTGTGAGTGGAGCTGTTAATTCGCTGCAGGGACGGTGACAGCAAAGTCAGGCTGAAAGGGGAGAAATCATTTGTATTTGCCTTTAGAATTCTGAAGCTCCAATAAAAAAAAGTAAGAAATATTGGGCAAAATAATGATCTGCACATACATATTAATTTATTATTTATGTCATTCAGGTTTTAAGTTAGCAATGGTGATGACATGAATATTAAACTGCTGTGTTAAAGTGGCTCTTAGGTGAAGGACAATAGAGAGACAAAACACTTAATTCTGGTGTAGTGGTGAGGCACCTCAGTTGTGCTCAGTACCACCCAGATACGTAATCAAGAGATTTTAATACCTCCTTAGCCCAGAGTGTGAGGGTTTGCCTGTCTCTCATCCATACGGTCTGTTTTCTCTAGTGTACAAGGTACTGGACAGACAATGAAGGAGGATCCTTCTCATCCGAAGAAGGATGACACAACAGCTACTGTATTACTCTGAGGAGGGAGGTATCTGGTTCAAAAGCTGCACGAGTGAAGGTGATAGCGTTATTTTACATGTTATTCTGTGTTACTACAATCTGCATGTTGTCCTGTCACGACTGAGGTAACCTGGGTATCCATCACTTCAAACCTCACTCCATGGTGTCAATGCTGACTCTGTGTGAGACTGGAAGAGTAACCCGTGTTACCTTCCACGCAGGGTCTCACTTAGGTGACATCTGTGGCACTGTACTGATTTCTATCAGTTGGAAATCATGAAAATTTTATAACATGTGGACTATCTATTCCTTCCCCGAGTAAAAGAAAAAAATGGTACATGAAAGGGCTTCCAAAGCACAACTACACTTACTGTTGGCTATCAAAAGGAAATGACACTTTGCATTCTTATCTGAGAAATAAATGGGAATGCTTTACTCTGTACTAGAAAGGAAAATCACAGAATCAATTCAGTATTCTAGTTTGCTTTTCTTAAAGATGGGTACTGCGATTTTATGAGCCAGGTGTTACTTCATAAGAATAATCTCTTATAACCTTTATTATGGAGCATACATACCTGGATATTTAACGTGTTCCTCCTTTTGCTGTTGCATGTGCAAATACTGGCCGTAATAACATGGCAGAGGGTGGAAGCTAACTATGGAGGAAGCCACCATACCCACCATACCTCTCACCAAGCTTAAGCCGTCCGTGTGCTGTAATGCAAGGAAACATCACTTGCTGGTGTTTACTTTGCCTGTGTGCTGAATCCTTAGCTAAAGGAGGGTATGTCCACAAGAGAGAGGTCTGAAGAACAGGGCTGAAGCAATATGATAGCTATATTGTACCTGTGATCACAGATTGTTGTTCAAGGTAAGCCAAGGTGTAACTGCAAAAGCTGCAGGGCTGCTTTCCCACCTGCCTGCCAGTAAAACAAGTGATTTCTGAGGATCTGTTTTCCCCAGGCTGGTGCAGGAGGTCTGCATGTGAGAGGTACTTGCCAACGGATCTGGTCCTGTAATGGACTCAACAGTTCCTTCAGTAAGCATGTCCTTAATCATGACTACAGAGGTTTCCCTTGACCAGCACTTTGGTTTTGTTGTATATACAATTAACAGATTAGAGTGTGCACTTGGAAATAAAGCAGAAGACTGACTTTTTCTTAAAAAAAAAAAAAAAAAAAAAAAAAAAAGTACTTGCCGAGCCATAGTCCCAGGCTATGTTTGTGGTTGTAACTCCATTCAAGCAAGTGGCATTGCTCTGCATGCAGCAGGGACCCGCACCTGAGCTTCAAGCTCTTTGGTATCAGTTCAGGGCATCGGATAAGATAGCGTGGTGCAAAGTGTCCCCGATGTAAACATGAATCGGATCTTTCTCTAGCAATGCGCAAAGAGAAAATTGTTGAAAGTTAACGGTTTGGGCATCTAATCTTACTACATACACACTCAAATATCACACAAAGTCCGTTTGGATAATTCCACTTTCATTCAACCCACAATGCTAACCAGGCTCTAGAATCACCAAGACAAAACCATGGGCTTCTGGTTGGATACGTGCCAGAAATATGGCCAAGAGACCCCCAGATTCAGGTACTGTCAGTAAAAATCCAGCTGCCGGGTCTCTGGGTGGCCCTTGGTCGGACAGATGCTAACCCCACGTACAGCGGTGGAAGCTGGTTGCTAACCCCACGCTGTTGTAAAGTCCAAGCATGTGAGAAGAGAACTGAAATCTCAAGTTTGTGGCTCTTTAAGAAAGTCTGAAGCTGATGAGAAAATTAGCTTTGACATTCTGAATTCATGCTGAAAAGCGTAAGGGAAAAATGGAATGATTATTATTAATAATCAGTAGCAGAAGTCAAATGTCTGAAGGACTATTTGAACTATAACGGCACCCTCTTAAAAGTTTGAAATGAACTCTTCATAAAAGTTTAAAACTTGGGATATTAGTTCATGCGCATTTCTTTAATGTCTGATTAGCAGAAAGTGTAGAACAGATGTTTCTCCCCTTTCTTCACCGATAGCTAACTTTTGCCTCTTCCTTTAAAATGTAAAATATGCATCACAGTTTGGAAAACATTCACAAAAGATTGCTTCATACTGTGAATTGGAGCTGCCTTCCAGAGGGATACGTTATAGCCTGGTCAGATGCAATTGCCTGCAACTACTGTTGCCTCTTCAAAAAAGTTTTGCCACCTCGATAAACTTTCATTAACAACTCAGCATAGCTTGGGATACGTTATTTACAAGCCAGGAATTTCTCCTTTAAGGATATATAGAGCCAGGTACTGAAATAATCTCAAAACTACAGTTTTTCCATTGGAGATGATGAAAGTGCATTTGCTTACATTTATTCCCTATTCCATTCCAGTGACATTCCAACTATAATTCTAATTCTTCTGCAAAGAAAATATTTTGACAACAAAGACAGACATTAATGATGATTGAAACTTGCTTTTTCTCTCCTTTTCCCCTCGCACTGTTGTTTTTCAAACCGCCGTGTCTTTTTTTGCCCCCAGTATTTCGTTAAAAAGTCTCTTTCTCAAGTGAGCGATGAGCGAAATAAGCCTATCGGCAGGGAAACGGTGCAGCCCCCTCCCAGGTGGGAATAGACACTCACTTGTATTCTCTTCCTTTGCCACCATTTTGTTACAGCCCTGAAAAGCAGCAAATGGTGGTTATTGTTTCTTTGCAGGGTACGGTTTTGTACTGGATCCATGTGCAAAGTGTAAACATGTCATCAGTCCTCATTTGCTATATCCAAAAACATTCCCCGTGTCCATATTTGATTTTCAAGTGCATCTGTGCACTGATTGAAACCCTCCCAACATGCTGCTACACAAATGCAAACCCACACGTTGCTGATTTTGAATCAAACGCTCTTATGCTTCCACACTTCCATTTCAAAGTTTGCCTCAGAGTTGCAGTATGTGCCCTTTTAACACGTTTTTCCCCCCTCTCACAAAGAGATCCCTGTGTTCATCGCAGAAGCCCGGTGCAGTCTTTTCCATTTTGTTCTTATTTATTCCTTGGAGCCTGCTTTTATTTTCACAGCTTATTTATCCTTTGTTTACAGCCCACATGTGCTTTTAAGCAACAAAACCAATATTTAAACAAAGGAAGTAAAATGCTGAGTTATAATATAGGAATTTGCTATAGATAGAAAGTTGGATTACAAATGGCAATGCATTTTGCTATTAATGCAGTACTTCAAAAAGGAGAGAGAAAGAGCTTATTGAGTTGCAAATTTTCTGAAAAAGATGAATCTCTTATAAAGTGTATGATGGAACATTTTCCTTTTAACACCCATCAAACTCCCAGTCCAAAAAAAAAGGGAGGGGGGGGAAGCCAAAACGTGAGTGCGAAGTTGTAATTTTAAAGCAAATTGTGTTGCACCTAATTATTTTTTCCATCCCTCCCGACGTACGAGAGTTACCTTAACTGCAAAGCTCTGTAGTACCCTTTGGCTGTCATTTTTAATCAGGTTGTTTTAGGTAATTTTTGTTATGCCCCTCATTACTGAATTGTTTATCAATAGGTGCACCAAGTGTCACTAGCTTTTCTCATCAAGCCAGGTCTGACAAAGAGCTGCAGTGCATGGGAAAGAGGCAGCTAGGTGAAACTAATGCCATAGATGTTTGATTCATTAGGAGCTTATTGTTAACGGGGATGTCTGATTGTAAAGGCTCAGTCAAGCAAAAGAGTGCAGAGTAATCAGTCGGATTTATAGTTTGCAGGGCTCAAAAAAAAAAAAAAAAAAAAAAGGAAAAAAAAAATCAACATAAACCTTTGGATATAGCAGAAACAGAAAAATCCCCTTTGGGCAGCCCTAACCTGAGACCAGCCAAATAAGGTCATGCTACATGAAGGTTGCCTGTTAGGTGATGGAAGATATAGGAGGATTAGAGCCATATGGCATGGCCTATCATACCTTCTGACTTAAGATAACAAAGCCAAGCTTTGTGCTTAGCTGTTTTTGACTGACATCATCAATTTTATTTTATGTTGGTCACCTCCGGTAACAGGAAAAAATGGCCTAGGGTTGATAACACATGCCTGTTTTTTTAGTATTAAGATGCCTTACAGCCAGTTTTGCGCTGTAAAAAATTTCAAAGAATTAGTAGCTTGTTCTTCTATCAACCATCCTCCAGCAACTGTCAGCTCCCCCCTCCCTTGTTTTCGGTTTGTACCTTGCAAATGAGAGACAGCCTTATTCAGAACCAGATGTAAGGCTCCTAGAGAATGAGCGTAAGCTGTTGTACTTTAAGCCTAATGGGAAGTTTTATATGCAAGGGCCTTGAACTGATTAGTATAATTCCCTCTTTAATACAGCTGTCCCTCCAGATTAAGGTAAACCAAATGTTGCAATCAGAGATTAGTGTACCTTGCCAGTTATTAACATCCCCGGTTGCTCGGCGAGCACATCAGACACTAATGCTGTGTATTTATTTGCCACTTCCACGCTGTAACTTGAACTTCTGCACCTGTCAAAGCATTCCAGGGAAGAGAGGGGTATTATCGGGAAGCAAAAGTTTTATACCTGTTACACCTGTTTGGTTTTGTCACCGCCTGAGATTTTGGTTTTTTCTTGCCAAGATTGCCAGGTGGTTTAATCCGTTCCTCTGCCGGTTTTATGAAGAAAGACTTTGTCTGCTACGTTGCATTTGTTGCTCTCATCTGCTTTCCCTTATCTAATATGTGCTACTCACCTAAAATGCCTTTTTTTCTTTTTTTTTTTTTTTTTGCCTCCCCCCACTTTTGCAAGGGCGCTGGGGCTGCTCTTTGTGTGCCGAGGATGCGGCTCCGGGCGAGGAGAGGCAGCACCCGCTCCCGCTGTGCTCGCATCAGCGCGCGGTGCCTCTCACCCAAGGTGGGTCATGCAGTTGTCTTCTTGCATTTGGCAGGATATCCTGTCCACCGGCAGCACAGATGTCAAGGGGACAATGTCCGGGTTATCGAGGGAAGATCTTTGCCTCCCCCCCACCTGAGCAGATTTTCTAGATAAATGTATACCGTAAACAGACTCAAAAAGCTTAGGGGGGTTGAGAGTCTCTTGTGCGGCATGTAGGAAACCGATAAAGTTAGGCCATGCTGAAGAATTGCTCCTCAAGTGCGTTTAGTTACTTAGAAGACTTAATTTACCTGTAAACGTGAGAGTCTTGGAGAGAAGAGAGGTACACAACATACAGAGGAAGGTGCTGCTAACCGGGCTTTCTTTCCTCTACACCGACAATTATTTAAGCACAAAGTTTTAAAAGGAGTAGCAGAGGGGAAGCATTGGGGCGTTCTAGCCAAAAATCAAAAGAAAAAAACCCAACAAAATGCCCCAACGCCTGCCTTTAAATAACCTCCCCCCAAGCCCACTTAAGCACTGTGCTGTTAGCGCAGCGAATGCGGGGCTGGACGACTATCAGCCGTAGTTTCTGGAATATTGTTCCTTCTTAGCAGAGAGCGTGCTACGACTTTTTTTTTTTTTAATTGAATAGATTCCTTATTAAATAGGTAATTGACATAAGGTCAAAAAGGGCCATTTTAGCGCAGTCCCTCTAATAGCAAAGTTTACTGCCGGCTGCACACTGCCTGCACGTTACGGCTTAATTGCAGATTTTTTGAAAAGACAAAATATGTTCATATCTGAGGAATTATGTCTTGCAGCCTACTAAATATGCTAATGCAATACTAAGCAGGGATAAAGTTCTTGCCATACCACCCAACAGTTGCGTGGGACACGCTGCCAAGTTATTGTTAATTGTAAAGCGCAAGCAGGCTTTGCAATCCATCTTAATTGTCATACTTACTCCAGGTCCGCGATAAGGCTAGATGGGCTGTTTTAAAGTGACAATGTTGACAAGGGGAAAGGGTGTGGGCCTGGGCTTGCGGTTCTGGAGGGGTTATGCGCTCTGACCTGCCGTAGGTTGATATGGACAGTCTGCAAGGGGATTTTAGTTGTCATGGGGTCCCCAGGCAGTTGAATAGAGTGACTGTCTGTCCTGCTTTTTCCTGTTAGGATCCTGACACGTGGAGCATTGATGAACTCAGCATAACGTTGAATAGGAGCTTTTTGGCAGCTGAGACACAAGGGCTAAGCTGCAGGTCAGAGATAACACTAGTGCAGATCTCCTCATGCACACAGTTAGTAGCATGCTTTCTTCCCTCCTGAGTGCAGGAAATAGCTCATGTTAAATACGTTCACTTTTCAGTTTTCCTTTCTTCTAAAACGCAGCTTGACAGATTGGGCTTTTCAGCTCCCCCCCCCCCCCCTCCCTCCTTTTTTTTTTTTTTTTCCACCACCTCTGCTTTCTACCTCAGAAATACTCTTCAGGAAGCAGGAGTTAATCTTGGTGAGGAAACGATAAGGTGATACTTGATTTTTCAGGGGAAAGCAGAAGGATATGACTGCCCGGTAACTGCACCGAAATTTGCAGGGACGCCTTTTTTTAGGGCTTCCCTTTGCTTTTTCCTTTCTCCTCCTTAGAGCGGAGGATGGCAGGTCTGGCTGGAGGTAGGCGCGAGGGGTTTAAATAGCATCGGGGGCAGGAAGGAAGTGCTGGGAAGGTACATCGATAAAAGCCGTTTCCCCACGCTTCTCTATCAGCTCCCCGGATCAGGTGAATCGGGTCGTTCCTTTCCCAACTTTGATGCATCCTGGCTGGCACAGAAACGTGTCTTTGAAGTCGTTTTATATTCGGCCAAGTTTTTTACGTGGTTCCAAAAGAAAGAGGGCGAGCATTGTCTCCGCTAAATGATGTCAAGCCGGCATCCTGTGTACCGAGACAATGTCGAAGCCTCTATCTGCTCTTGGCATTGCTGTTGAGGCTGCCTTGGCTGTTTGAAGTGTTTATGTTAGGGAGGCTCGAACCTGATGGAGATCTGGGGAGGGGGATCGCTCTTTAACAACCCTTTGCCCGTGCGTACACACGCACGTGCGCTTGTCGGGTGGTAGCGAGCCTGAGGCCGCCCAACCTGTGCGGCTGAGCGCAAGCTCCATGCCGCGTGGAGCTGGAAATCCTCCCCAACACGGGTGGAAAAGCGCACGTTTGGGTTGGGCTTGGAGGTGGAGCGGGACCTTTCGGTGGGAAGAGCCTCGCTGGTGATGGGGGGTTCTTCTCCCAGCAAGGGCGTGCTCAGCAGGAGCAGAGCAGAGCCAGGATGAGGCCCTATTGTGCAGGCATGTCCACATTAGCGGATTCCTGTGCCTCTGTTTAGGCTGTCGAGGACTTAATTGGGCCTCTGCAGCGAAGGGTTTGCAGCCAAGGGGCCAAGGCTATTGTTTATTCCTGTGGCTATCACCAAGAGCCACGCAGGCAGGCAGACGGACAGACATAAATACCGCCTTTGTTACACTTTGGATGCTCCTTTTGCTATCCTGAACGATTTCATACTCGCTCTTGAGTGACTTCAGCAGCTTTTCCGATAGATGCGCATTCTCACTTTCTTGAAGAGGAGGAATGTGGCTAGAAAATAGGATGTGAGATGGCATTTGCATTAAATGGCCTGACGCTTGCGGGGTATTGCTATTCCCTGTTTTCTTCTTTCTGTCTGAGCCGAGGGGCTGTGGCCACGGCCGGCGCTGCTCGGAGCTCGGGGAACGCTTCCCAGCTGCCGTGGCGGTGTTGCGAGTTTTTCCTTGGAAAGCAGCGCTCCAGCTCTGTGTATTTTCTTTCTAAGTCGTGAATTCGTTATGAAATTTATACGATGAGATCTATGACTCTGCTAATATTTCCACAGCGCAGTTTGGCTTTTTCATTCCAGAGAGGGTTGGACGGGAGCTAAGAAGATCTGGCTTTTGTTTTCAACTCTTCTACAACTTCCTGTATGACCTTGGGCAAGTTGCTTAATCAAGCTGTCTCGAGCTTTCCTTTGTAGTAATGTTACTTGCAAATGTTAGAAGAGTTGTGACTATGCATGGTCGATTTGCTAGGTGATGTTCAGGTACTAATTTGATACCTTACCAAAGAAAGCAGCCCCGTCAAATAAGAAAAATGAAGCCTCAGTATCTCACCTTGGCTAATAATGTAAGAGTCAAAGAAACGCTGACAGCAGCAAGACCCTGGCTGATCTGGACCGGGTTTAGGTGCACGTGGTGCCAGCCCTGAGCAAGAATTTTGCTATCATTTAAAGGAATGAAGTAAATAGGGGAAAGTTAGCTAAGTGGCGGTCAGAGAGCCGGTGTAGCAAGAGCATATGTGAAATCTGAAGACGGGACCTGAAGATGAGGACAGAGAGGCACCAGGGACACAGGTGTGATGTGGTAGGATTATGCTGAACGTTGAATTTCCTTGCAGGAACGCACCTTTTGCTGGCCCTGCAAAAAAAAAGATGGGGGAAAGGAAAGCCTGTGCTCTACATCCCCCAGGAAAGGGGAGCTCGCCCTGAAAGCGCAGCCCGTACAGTTAAATAGCAGGCTGTAATATGGGGACAAGAGCAGATGACCCTCGGTTTGGGGAGGGTGAGTAATTTGCTTAGAAGGCCTGGAATGTGCACACGCACAAAATAAAGTGTGTGCGTGCCTACAGAAAGCTTGCATCACTTTCATTAAGGCAATGGATATCTAAGTACTCAAAGATCTACGACGGGACGTGTTTTTTAAAGTGGCAAAAGTACATTAATAAATACCAGCATATCTAAGAACTTGATCACAGCCCGCTTTATAGGGAGTGGTAATATCTTTATTAAGCCAACCGATATAGTTGGAGGGGGAAAAACAGCCCTCTACAGGGCTCTCTACTGTAATTAAAATAGGCTGCCTATATCTAGTTAAATAATATGTAAACTCTTAAGGCCAAATGCTGCAGCTAGTTACTCTTAGTGGGAAACTGTAAACTACAAAATCCCAAACCAGGAAGTCCCATGGAGATAAAAAAATATCTAAAGAACAGTCAGAAATGTGCCCTATATTATTGATGCTTCAAGCGGTATTAAGTTGTGAAGGGCTGGAATGTAAACAGAGTTACAGATGTCTGATGCCGTAGGTTGAATTAGGGAAGCAGGAAATGCACTCCTTCGCTTGGGATGTTTGGAAAAAACACCTTCTGCCTGTCTTTATCTGAAACAGTTAAAGTTTTGTTTAAGCTGCAAAGTAATTTGGAGGAGAATACGCCAGGCAAAGTTGCTTCGTCTATTTATAGTGGCAAAAATAGGAGCTATGCAAACCAACAGAACACGGTCCCAGTTCACAGAGCGCTACATTTTAGAAATGACCTAATGAGAGAGGGTAATAGTAAGGGTAGGTTGTGTCACGACGGTAAAAACTACGGCCCTACACACATAGGGTTACTTGGTTTAGGCATGTCTGCATCTTAGAGAGACAAGTATTTTATGTACCTTTACAATGTAAAGCTGATGATTATTTTCCTCCCTCGGGGTGAAGTGCAAAGGATTAGTTTTTGTCTCCTAGAAGAGGGGGGGAGAACGGCCTCAGTTGGTTATAAGCGCCCTGGTAACCCCGATACTTCGATTTCCCAACCTTTAAAGCCTCCGGCCCTATTTTATCTCCCTACGGTTGTTGTTACCCCTGCCAAATTCTGCTGATGGGCTGCTAACATCATTACGTTTGCTCCCGATTTGCATAGGTTAAGCACAGAGCAGAAATTGCCTGTTATACTTTCTGGTGCAGACTCTGCTCCTCTTAAAAATCTACCCCCAAACAGAGCAACCTGTTGCTTTGAAGGAGTGATTTTTTTTTTCTTTTAATTGCAATGGCATAAACGAGCTCAGAACCCGCCTTCTGCAGGTCCAAGGGGAGAAGCAGCGAATTGTGGTGTTGCAGGAGGTGAGTATGTTCCCATGCGTGGGGACATGGTCTCATGGGAGGCTGGCGTGAAATAGTGGCTTATTCATTCCTCAGAGGCAAAGCCACCCTCACGAATGCTACTTTGGGACAAGATAATCTCCTACTGCATTTATGATGCCGCTGGGCAGCAGTCCTTGCTGAAGATTTCTGAGAACTTTCTTAAGTTTCTTAGATCCTACAAGGTCTACACACCCTGCTGCACGGGGCAGCCCTTGCAAACCTGAAATAGTCTTTGTCCTTTTCCTCGTGATTGTTGTTGGTAAACTCATATAAATGGGAAGTGCCGTTTCCTTCACATTGTTTGAAGTGTATTTGTTCAAGAAATAACTGAATAACAGTTTTCCGTGTTTAAAACAGCAGAGCTTTTCCCTAACGCCCTAAGTCTAAATTAGTATTCTTGATGTCCCGATGAGCCCAGAATAGTAGGACAGACAGGTTAGAGTCCCAGCCATTAAGGCGTCCTAGGCGTTCACCTCTCTCCTAACAACTAGGTCTTTTTTTTTTTTTTTTTTTTAAGTTTTGTTTCTCATTTATTTCTTACTGCCAGATGAAATGCTGAATCAGGAGAAAAAAGGGATGGCAAGTACCTTTTCTGGACATATTTTGTTTGGATGACACCTAGGTAACATCAGAGGCACCTTTCCTGGGTGGGAGCTCTGAGGCAGATCAGAATTGCTGTGGCAACATGGGTTTCTTGAGTTTCCTTTCTGCACATGCATTAAAATTGCTGACTTTAAAAGAAATGAGTTTATTCCAGAATTCTTCTGTGTATGCACTATACCTTCATGATTTTTTTCCCCTCATTCCTCAGTTTCTGAAACAATAGCAGGGGAAACAAAAACATCCCTTGACTGATTGTAAGGAAATAGGTGAGAGTGTGGAAGATCCTTATAATTAAATCGACCGATATAAAAAAAAAAAAAATCCATTGAATTTGTTTTTGTGAGCAGTGCTAGTTGCCTTGCCAGTCTGAAGCTGGCACTGTGGGTTTGCTGTAATCACTGAGCTGAGAAAAAGAGACACGGGTTTTGTTTGTTTGTTTGTCATCATGGAGTTGAGCAGGACTTAAGCAATTGAATGCACAACACTTTTCTCTGCTTTCATCCTCTTTTCTCTGATTCTGGATTCCACATAAATTCCTCTCGATTCTTCCAATCTGTTTCTTGACCCTTCTTAAGAATTAGGATTTATATATACCACATATGAATATCATCTCAGAAAGTGTGTCTTTTTGGTTTTAGAAATGAATCGTGATAAAATTCAATTATACGTGTAACTTCGAGTGTTTTGCTTGAGTGCCATCCCCCATGGGAGACCGTGTGTGTGTGTGACTTTGCTCTGGGGACGTCCAAACAGTAGCCCTTGTTCTGGCCAGTTGTCAGGTCTGTAGGCAGGATGGCATCTTGGGTTTGTTGTGGTACGACGTGGCATGTGGGCAAATGCCCAGGATCTGAATCCTGGACACAGTGCAATATTCGGCGACATAATGTCTAGACCTTTGGGTTGCAACACAAAGTTGTTCAAAGATTAGGAGAAGGAAAATACACATTTGAGAGGAAGAAATATTGTAATCAAACAAGATGGCACCGAGCAATGCCAAGGGAAAAAAAACATTCCTTTAGTCAACCAATCCTGACTAGTGCACTTCATCACCGAAGCCAATAATCCTTTATCGCTTGGAAAGCAGCTTCAAAAGGCCTGTGCTATCCAATATTTTGAATGCAGCTGGTTGAAGATCAAATTCTGAGACCACAGCATCTTTCTTTTGCTTTGGAAGCGTGGTCTCTGCCTTGCTGAGTTTCTCTGGTGTCATGTGGAAGGTTGCACGCCCTGCTCAGCATCCTCCCAGCATCGCGCACTAACGGCTCGCCACAGCCCTGGCTATAAAGCCTGAGCCAGAGGCAAGGAAAGGGATGGAAAGCCATGTGGTGGGATTATGTTGTACCCTCGCTTTCCTTGGCTTGCAGATGGCAAATTCAAGACTAGTACAAGCTAGCCAGAGCAGCCCAAAGACTGCTCTAACATACTTTCAAAGCTAATCTTCAGGCACAGCAGTTAATTTTAGCCGTGAGCTTGCTAGTTTGCTTGAAAGCTTGTGAGGTCTGAGGAGGTAGGTATAACATTGCGTGCGGCCTATGGATGCCTGCCCTGTTCTCTGCTCTGCCGCTCGCTCCCCGTGACTGCAAATCACATCTTCAGTGCGGCGCTCTCTGTAATTGTCTCATACTTCCAGATCTTTAGCTGGTGGAATATAAAATGAAGTGTGTCACTCAAGTTGCTTTTGAGTCAGTGAGCAGCTGAAGGACTCAACCGGTAAGCCAAATTGCCGTTTCCAAACCAAGGCCTCATGGTTTTGACACAAACATGAAAGAATGGACCCCATGCTATTGCCTGTGCTACAGTTACAGTCGAGGGTTTTGCTCTGGCTCGCTTTCCAGCTGCCTCTTCTGGCAGGAAGGAGAAAGTCTTGAGCTGTGTCGCATCCCCCACCAGTAGGGATGAGCATTGTGCACTGGCAGTGTTGGGTTGGCACGGTTCGTGCAGGGCGGCACAGCCAGACGCAATGCTGAGGATGGGCTGGTGTGTTATCAAGGGAGCCCCAGTCACTGTGGCCTTCCCAAACTCTTGATGATCTGGAGTTGGAGATTCGCCTGATCTGGCAGGTATGCAGTCAATATAACGTTCCAGTAAAACTTACACCCTTGAAACAAAAATGCCTTGCCCTGGAAAGAGGTTAGCTCTAGCAGTAGGGTATCTCCAACACCCTCAAAACACAAATTTCTTGTTTGCAACCCTGCTGTTTTCTCCTTCTCCTTGGTAACTTAACCTTCTCACCTACACAAACCTTCACCAGATTTCCCTTCCTTGTCACTGGCTGGGATGCTGGCTAGACCAGACTGCTACTTAGGAGGATACAGACAGTCTAATCTCTAGAGAAACTCTCCAGAATTACCCACCTAGCTTGACTTTATGCCTTGACACATCTGTGAGTCAACACGGTGGTGATACATTCTGCCAGATGCTTCCAAAAAAAGAGTTGTCCCGACCCAGAGGTTTTGGTAGTCATCTCTCTGACATAGAACTTAGCCAGCTTTCCATAGGGCAGTCCCATGGAGATTGTGCAGGAGCCAGTATGAAGCACTCACTCTTTTAAACTGATTCCTTCACAGCTAATGCTTATTCTGCCGGGGATGTCTCAGGCCACGGTGATTTCATGCTGTTGTTTTCATAGTCAGACCGTGTTTGCGCCCGAGTGCACTACCCCTCCAGCTGTTTGCAAGGATGTGAGCGTCTGGTGTTCCCTATATCAGCCCCTTGCACCTTAGGTTCGCAGCCAAGCCAGTCATCCTTATTAATAGAGGGTTGGATTTCTGTGGTGAGACGTTGAGGTTAGGTGTCACAGGGTGCAGCTCGGTGATAAGGATGTGATGTCTGCTGCGTCGGGGAACTGGTGGTGGTGAAAAGCTCAAGCTAAGTCCAGCCTGGACACATGAAAATGTAGGACTCGCCCTTCCAGGCCCCTGCAAGGTCGAGGGGTCCATCTGGCTCAAGAGGGCAGGTCATCTGGTGTGGTAGGCTCTCAGCACTGCAGCTCTCTGGGGTTGGCCAAGAGCAAGGGAAGGCAGTCACATGTTTTAAGGTGCAGAAGTCTCCTTTTAAGCACCAAAAGCGTGGCCTGGCCAGCCCCACTGTTTCCTGCCGGCTCTGGAGATAAACCCATAGCAGGTCAGACCGAGGGATCACCCTGCCCCGTCTCTGGCCGTGGCAAACAGCAGGCGCCTGGGAGAGCAGAAGAAGAGGGGAAGCAGATAGTGACTCGTCCCAGTCCTCCCCATTTTCAACAACCGTTTCCTCAGTCTGAGGGATCAGCCAAGCCCGTCAGCGCGACCTGACCTGCACCACTCGTGTGTCCGGCGCGGTGGCAGACCTGCAGCCTTGCAGCATCCTGCTTAGAGTCATTTAAGAGTGGCGGCCATTTAAGAGAGATGTCTCCAAGGCGTCCGCATGGCTGAGGTCTGAGCAGTTGCTACCAGTATGCGTCTTGTGCTGTGCTCGGGCTTTGTTGTTAAAACGGGCTGGAGTATTTTAGTTTAATGTTTAAGGACCCTGGTGGGGAAAGAAAGGGAAACAAACCCAACTCAGCAGAGCAGTTCCTGTGTCAGGACTGTCTCTAATCAATGCAGGAGGAGTCATTCACTGCCGAGCCATTTATTAGCCTGTTTTCAGAGGCCTTTCTTCAAGCCACCTATGAATATTAATAATCATCTCAATAGTTAAAATTATTAACTCTGTCTCATTTTCTTATTTTTTTTCCCCCTTCCTTTTTTTCCTCCCTCCTGGTTGCAAGGCAGCCGTCCCTGCCGGAAACCCCTGCTTTAAAAGAAGGACTCGCTGGGGTGAAAGGAGTGGGTTTCCTAAGCCGCCGGATCAAAGCGAAACCTCCCAGCCCAGCCAGCACACAGGTTTCCTCCCACCCCCAGGTTCACGCCGTGCCTGCGGGCTGGGCGTCCAGCTCAGCCGCCCCCCAGGATGCTAGATGTGCTCTCAGCTACCTCGACATCTCCTCTTTTTTTTTTTTTTTGTTTTTAATTTATTTTTTTATTTAAAAATAATTTGGTGGCTCTTCAGCCGAGTTATCTGCTGCCGCTGCAATATACGCTGCGTGTCGGACTCCCACAGCCCAAAGCCTCTGTTTCCTTTCTGCCAGTACCTTGGTATCTGCCTTGCCCAGGAGCCTGCTGATGAAGATTTCCTGTTTGTTTTGAGTCACTGCTGGAGTGATAAATATACTTCGGCTCTCTCCTCCGAGAGGAAAGAAACCAGCTGCCCCTAACTAAAGGGAAAAATATGTCGAAATTCCACCAAAGGGCCCTGTTATCACGAGGCTTCCATGGAAGGATGAAACCGGGTAACACGAGCTACGACAAAGGCGCGATTTCCATATTAAAAACGTCCCTCCGCGCGCGGGATTTGCCTTTAATCGTCTGCTTTTGCTCCGTAACTTTAATTTTTAAAACAGGTTACAAATAAATAAATAAATACCCCCCCCCCCCATAAACTTACACGGTGGAGTAATGCTTGGCTGGATAAACAAACAATTATACTTGTGGTTTCTTGATCTGACCACAAGCTTTAAATGCCATGTTTTTGCATGAACCTATAATGCTTCTGGATAAACAATTGTGTTTATATTGTCAGGAGTATCCAGTATGGTGTTGTGTAATTTCTATGTGCGATTACTAGGATATAGGATAAATTCCAAAAGAGAAGAAAGGAAAAGAAGATTAGATTATTAAGTCATTTTTAATAAAAACAGCATAGTTTGGAATCACTTATAGCTTAATTTGTAATTTTAAAAGAATGCAGCACTGGCTTTTAAGTTTCTACAATTATCTTTTCATCTCTTTTTATCCTTTTTTTACAAGAGATGGGGCCCAACCCAAAACCTTGGATCTAAACCCAAGACCCAGGTTCAGAACTGAGTTCAGAGCTCCAACCTCATTCCCGAAGAAGCGGCGTCAGGCCGGCAAGCTCCAGCACATGTTGCGTTTGAATTTCCAAGCCCAGGTTCAGGGGCATTTGACTCTCAGGAGTTACTTTTGCTGGGTGGAGAGGTGCAAGTGGTGGTGGTCCTGGGGCTTTGGGGTGCCTCCAGCCCTGCAGAGGAGCCCGGTGGGGTGGTGGGGGTCAAAAAAGTGCTGTAGCACGTCAGGAGAGCTGTGGGTCATCGATAGGAAAAAATACTCATTAAAGGTATCCCGGGACCCACTTTGGTCTGGTCCAAACCCACGCAAGGCAAGCGCGTGGCTGCGCTGGACCGAGCGATAGCTTTTGGGAGGTGGTGGCCCCTTGCCATAGCTTTGGAGGAACGTGCGCTTCCAAAGCGGATTCATTTTTTTGAGGGGATGTGTGTGTGAAATTGCTTCTAAAGGTACTGGTTTGGGCCTCATGAAAAAGACACAGGACAAAGTTTTGCTTTCGGTAGGTGTTTGAATTGCTGTTTATCAGAAAAAAAAAGTGTTTTTTCCTACAGTTTTTGATATATTTCTCCTTTTTTATGTAAACTCCATAAGAGTCGACAAACAATGTGTGCTTTTCGCTGCTCACCGACACATTCCCATTCCGATAAGCTAACCGGGCTCTCTCCTTTATATCACTGAGTGAAATCACATGGAACAAAAATAATCATATTTAAGCAGTTTGAAGTATACTTTTTCCATGGTTTACCTTTACCATCTCCTAATAAAATATGATTTCTTCTTTAACAGCAGATGAAAAAAACCATTATAGCTTTAAAGCATGAGATTATAAAAGACTGCAGCTAGTTTAGATCTCACAGTTAGAAGTTAATTCTAAGTCACTGGAATTGAAAACATCAGTTTACAACATTTACTGGCTTGCTATAAAAATGTATTCCCCTGTGTTATGTTAAACATGAGAAACTACACCTCGGTGTGTCCATTATTTATATATTTATTCATATCTTGCTGCTTCTGATTCAGCTGTGTAACTGTATGCAAAACAGATAATTACCGGGGAACAGAATAATTTGTATTTTGAGGGGAATAAATACCCTGAAGGATTTGCTTTTGGGGAAACAACACACTGCAAAGAAATTACAGAGATTTTGTAAACAGATATGAAAACAAACAAAAAAAAGAAATAGGTGAGGAAATATTTTGGGCCCAGCAACTTTGACACTACCGTGTCTGTGGTGGGGGAAGTAACTTTTCTTTCTAAATGCCCAAATCCCCATTGTAAACTTGAACGTGAGGCCCGCTATTTGACATGGTTATGCAGAAAACGGGTTTAATGGCAACGCTACCCAAATACCAGAATGATGCTGAGGGGTCGGCCGCCCTTTGTGGAGCGGTGAGATTGCGACCAACGCATTTGTCCACCAGCTACGTGAAAACATGCTGCTTAAGAAATACCCGCACCAAGTATGCCTCAGACATGGCATTTGTTTTAAGGAAAATGCCATTTTCCTCTCCCCCTTCCAGCACGTGGGGACCCTGGTGCTCATCGCTCTGCGGCCGTCCCCGGATGGGTGATGGGAGCTTGGCTTCGCCAAGGGTAAGCACCATGGACCTTCTCTCCTCTAGCTTTGTTCTCTGATTTAGCACCAGGCTGTGGAAGAGAGGTGTCGGAGACACTAATTCCAGCATTTCCAGTAGCAGAATTACTGCTGGAAACGTGGCTGAGTAACGGCATCGCCGTCCATCTCCCTTTGATTTATTTAGCGCAAGCGTTTGCCTGTTCCATTTCTGCTTGCGGGCTTTCTGGTGGGAAACGGGAGTCTCCCCAGCTTCCCTACGGTGGGGACTTTATAGGCAAGCGCATGCCGAAAGTGTGTGTCCGGTCACCTCAGAACTACCCAAAGCGCCCCGAATCCTGGGGGTGCGGGGGGGTGTCAAAGCTGCCCCGCGGAGCACCCGGAGAGTCCATCGTTCAGCATCCCGAGGCTGCCTCCGGGCCTGGGGCCCGTGTCTGCCTGTCGGAGCGGAGGCCGGCCTGCCTGCCGAAAGCGAAGTCCGCAGCCGGCGCTCTGCCCGGCCCAGGTGTGCGCAAGGCCCTTTCGCCGCGGTTGTGTCACGGTCTCTGGCGCACGCATGCCGCAGCCCCGGGAGAGGAGGGAAGGGCGGCCGCCAGTGCTGGGGCTGCACCCCGGGGCCTGAGGCGCAGGGGGCAAAGCGACATGATGGGGGGCACCCGAGAAATCCGTGGCAGGACGTGGGGCGAACCCCAATTCCCTAATCCCTCAGCTAGAAGATCAAGGTGGTTCTGCGGTAGCCTGCCGCGTGGGGCTGTGCCTTTCTGCCATCAAGAAAAGCAATCTTTAATTTGAAGAGACTCTGCAGACATAGTTATGGGTAGCAGTGCACAAAAAGCAGTTTAACGCAGTGTTAAAGAAAATCGAAGCGAAAAATCTCTGTCTTAAGATCGCAGCCGTAACACTTTCACCAGGGCTGATCATAAGTTTTTCTTTTCTTTTTTCTCTTTCCTTTTGGTGGAGAAGTTTTCTAAGATATTTTTCAAACTTTCCAGTTTAGCAATGTGTTGGCTCAAATTGAAAAGAGAACTAGGCACTGGGTCACAGGCAGAATTAGGTTTGTGCTGGTGGTGGGGGCAGGTTGCTGACACAGCTACAATCAGACAAAACATTTAAAACTTCTGGCTTTGTACTTCTCAAATGCCTCTTTTAGAAAATCGCTTAAGTTGTTATTAACATCCACCACCCACCTTCCCTTTCTGGTCCTGACATTGTGTAATAATAGATAATGTTGACATATGTTCCCTGCTGGTCAGAAATACTATACTTCTGTGAAAGGTAACATTTTCAAGCAATGACAAAATGTATTTTACTTGGACAGAGCGTCAGTTATTGGACTAATCTCACAATGTGGGATGTGGGGTAAAAGTTTTAACATTTTAGTTGTGGGAGAAAGTTTGTTGGGACAGTAAAAGCATCAGTATGGGGTGTGTTTAGTTTTCTCCATTTCTAGAGGTACTGGCTTGGTATCAAACTCTTGCGTCCGTAGGAATTTAAAAGAAACATTTGCAGTATGTATGAGGAACAGCTGTCTGTGTACTCCCAGCAACATTTCAGAATGACTATTTAGACATTTTTCTTCTAGGAAGGATTAGAGAACTAAGGAGTATGTGTCTGTGTCCCACAAGCTCCGAATAATTTTTTTTTTTTAGTAGATCAATTTTAAATGTTGAGTAACTGTAAAAAGATCTGCATTTATTTATCTATTTCCCACTAAGCGAAGCTGTCTGAAAATAGAAAAAGAGGAAGAGACAGCAAAAGCTTCCAAACAAATATGTTGTGAAAAAACTACTTTTGAAAGTAATCTAGGGTGAGATTCTATAAAAACGTGCTGCTTCGCACGCCACCGAACTCAGCGCAAGACTGCGCAAGCCTGGAGAAATCGAGTTTTATTTTAAGTCTTGCGCAGATCTCTGTGTTGGGGAAGATGGAAATAATTTTTGTATCATCGAATCTGGTCTTTTTACATGCTACAACAGGATCCAGAAATAATCACGGGGGTCCTGTCGTTGGGCGGATAAACATCTCTTGCAGTGGGCTCCCTCAGACTGGGTTTTCTCCCTGCGCCTGGAAGCGGGCTGATCAGCCTGTTAGAAATGTGCCTTTTCCTGGAGAATCAGCGAAGATTTAGGGACCAGCCTCTGTCCGGCACCCGCCCGCCGCCCCCCGGGCTCTGGCGCGCTGCTCTGCGGGGACCAGGAGCTTTACCCTGCGCAGCCCTTGCCCCACACCGTGGCTCGGGGGAGATCCTGGGGCCTCCCTTGGGCAAAACCTCCCTGTGGGGCCAGCTGCCGCCGTGCAGGGCTGGGACGGGGTCCCCCATGGAGCGGGGTGGCCGGCAGCTCCCCCGCGAGCTCCCCATCCATCTCCCTTCGCCCATCGGGAGCCTCCTGTTTGTTTTCCGACGTTCCCTGCGTGTCTGTCGGGCTGCCTGGGGTTGGCTCTGTTCTCAGTTACACCCATTGATGTCAGTGGGGTTGCGTTGGTGGAATCGGGAGAAAAATTTGGCTCCTCGTCTTTTTATTCCCCCCCTCCTCTTTTTTTTTTTTTTTTTGGGTGTGTGCAGCTCAGCCCAAGCCCAGCCGCTGCCTGGCTTGTCCCGGGCTCCTGCTGCCGCCGGGGTGAGAGCTTCTCCTCTGCAGCTCCTGCTGCTTGGCACGGCTTCGCTGCTTCGTATCCAATCTCGGCTCAAAACATATCTGTTCTGCTTTCTGCTTCCTCCCTCCCTCTTCGCTCGCTGTAAAGCATTTTATTATCCAGACTTTATGGAAGGCTCCGCACAAAATGAAGTTGTGAGGTTATTTGTTTTGGTGCAGCCAATCCAATAGCGTAAGCTACTTCCCTCCTTTAATCTTCTCCTCTTTAGATAATACATAGGCTTTTATGTCCATTAATTGTCAGAAATAAATGCTTCTTTAGCTATTGCTTCCTGAAACAGAGCAGTGATCTCCCTTACGTACAGCTGTTTATATTATGCATAGCATAGCCCTGTCACAAGAATACATTATAAGTTTTCCTGAGACCTTGCACTTGCATTTAGCATAATTTCCAGTTTAGCTTTCCTTTTTCCTAAAAGGAGAGAAAGTATCCGGCGGGCTACCGACCAGCAGTGCCTGCTGCCCCACGGTCGATGCGGCTCGGGAGTAACCCCTGCTGAGGCCAGCAGGCATTAGAAGAAATAGAAGAGTGATAGGAGCAGTGGGTAAGGTTAGTGGAGTTTTGCATTGCTGCTTTAGGACCTAATCATTATTAATTATTCGCTTAATAGTAGAGACCTCATGTCCCAGCCGAGATTAAGACCAAATGGTGCCAGATGTAGTGCAAACACCTATTAAGTCATGGTCCCTTTATCAAACAATTTACGGTCTAAATAGACAAGACGGAGAAAAGATGGGAGATGAACAAAGAGATGTCAGCACTGGAGACAGGAAACTGGAGGAACAGGGGCATTAGGAATGGGGAGAGGAATGGAGGCCACAGTGTCATTTCTGGAGGTAATCAGGGGAAGACCCGCGACTGGGGCAAAAGCATAGACAGGCTCCTCTGGAAGCCTACGGCACCAGCGGGAAAGGTCCTGCCTGCCACTGCTGCCCGCAGGGCTCTGGTGGGGGAGAGGTGGTCTAGATGCTTGTTACCCCCTCCCACCCGAGCAACCTGGGCTCCGTCGCCCTGCTGCCGGGCAGCCTTTGAGCTAACGCGGCCGGGTGCTTCTGAGCTGGGCACATTCACGTCACCCTTCTCCGCTGGCCTTGGGGGCTGGTGAGCAATGGGTGCAGAGGGTGGGTGCCACCGTTTCAGCTATCCCAGCTAGGTCTGGAAGGGGACCGGCTCGGCTGGTACCTTTCTCAGGCCCCTTGGCATGCAAGCACCACCAGCCCAGGCTCTCACACTCACTCACATCTACTTACACTTACTAACACTCTCCGGTTTGCACCACTTTACAAATCACCTCTGAATTTGGCCCCCAGTTCAGTTAGTTCACCCCTGAAATAAACAGATCTATGTGATCGGCTACAAATAGTCTGAGTGCTAAGGTTTGTCATGGAGAGTACGTTGCTTTGACTCCCGTCCTTTTTTAAGTTTAGCTCTGTGCAGCAGAAACAAGCTGACAACTTTCTAAAGTTCCTTAAATTCTCAAAATGCTATACAAATGTTAACTATCTAGCAACAAAGTATTTAAGACGCTTTGCTTATGTCTTCATGAATAACTTTCTGAAAGGGTTGTGACATACTTGTACCATTATTTTGTATGGCAATTGAAAAAAAAAATCTTGGAAGAATGTTTGTTTTTATTTTTCTTCTTCTGACCACTCTGTTTGGAAGAACTGCCAAGTTTGACTCTAAACTTGCAAGTACAGTAACTTTTCTTCTTTGAAACTTGGGTCTATAATGTCTGGAGCTGCTTTTGGTTGAAAGCAATTGTTATGTTCCTGACTCTTGTGATCAATCGAAATCAATTTCATACAGAAGGTTAACAGAGAAGGTCCAAACAAATGAATCCATGTGCATTTATCTGACAGCATTTCATATACAAATAACGAAAGCAGTACATTATCAATTCTCCGTAGTAAGAAGTATTCTTCATGTTTTTATAAAAAGTACTTAAGAGCTGACTTTGAAGAAAGACTTTGAAAACTTGCCAAACCTTCTTTGTATTTTGAAAGTCCACATCAAGAAAGTAGTAAATAGTCATTGAGCGTAGGAAAAAGGAAACTATTAGCATTGTTTTCTTTGAAAGATAAAAAGAAAAATGCAGTGCAAAACTTCATAATCTCTGAAATGTGTATTTGTTATTTGAATCAATTTAAAACAATTGTCACTATTAAGTTCATGTTAGCCTGCCTACTGAACTGTAGGAAATGGCTCTCTATCTGCTAGTTTCATATATATGGGTTCCCCCCTTTCCTCATCTCCTTCTAGCTTTACAAGCTTAAGCATTGCCATTTAACTGCAGAGTTAGAATTTATACGAAGGCTCTGCTTAAAAAAAACCCTACTTCAGTTCCCCAATCCTCCTCAGGATTTTTTAAACCTATATTCATTCCTCTAATGTAAGGTTATCTATCCTTGATTTCTATAAAGCAGTAGAACCTCAGATTTCCCTTTCTGGGGCCCCATTTCTATCATGCAGCAGGTCTCTGTAACATGTTTTTTTTTTTTTTTATTTGTTGTTTTTTATTTTCAGATAGCTCCTGGGCCAGGCTTTCTGTTGTTCTTAGTGTGATTTGGTGCAGTATCATTTTAAAATCGCTGCTCGTCACCGGGAGATATGAGAAAAGGTGCTTTCCATAGGTTGAAAAAAAAGAAAATAATTTCAGAGCGAGCTTAGCCATGTGTTCGGAAGAAACTATATATAGGTTCATACCATACACCATCTTTGAACAGGTATATCACATGCTTGCACCGAACACAAGAACCTCGCTATTGTTTAGTTATGTGTAATCGAGTGGCCAACTTGCCTTTTACCACCAATAATGCAGGTTGTACTTATGCATATATTAATTGCAAAGCCATTAAGCTGTCCCGTGTGTGAGGTAGTACCATGAGGAAATGCCTGTTCACTTCATCTTTAATAAGTTCAGTATACGATCAGCTAAAAGGGGATCTAAGCTGTGTGTAACCTGTGAGAAACAGAAGAGGAAGTTGGTACGTGAAGAAACATGTGTCTGCGACATAGAAATGGGGTATTTTCCCCTGTTTGCTATAGACGTGTCTGTAGGTTATAAAATAGATACGGTGAAGAGCTTGAATGGTTGTATAGGCATATTGGTGTGTTTGGTAACCAACTATAAATGCTGACCTTTTAAGAGGGATCGTGTCTTTATATAGAAAATGTATATCTGTGGATGAGATAAAGGTAGGATTACAGTAAGGATTTTTTTGGCAGGAGTTTCCGTGATTGTATTTCTTAAGAAGATAGTTGATGGATTAAACGATCATCTGAGATTTTCAGAGTTTGTAAAGACTTTCAGATTTACCAATTCATCATCTCTTGTCTCCATCTAATTATTACAAATCTGTTGCCTCTAAACATTTGTTGCTGCTGGATATTGACTCATCTCCTGCCTTATCTTTGTTCAAAGTATCTACCCCATTTTACAATAAACAATCAGGAAAACATAAAATAGATTAAATTGTGATAGATGCC
>NW_010517027.1:8969-27216 GCF_000687285.1 Phaethon lepturus | reverse complement strand
CTGCTGAAAAGTATGAAAATTTTTCATGCTTCTCTGCCTCCATTTCTTCATTGATAAAATGGATCTAATCACATTCGCAACTCGTATGGCTTTTTTGTAAGGAACAGGCCAAGCCTGGACCTGCTGGTGGCCTGTTCATGACCTTTCTCCTTGTAGGGAGATGATGAGTGAAATTTGTTGGGACGAGGGTTTCTTCAACGAGCTCTTTCATGGGGAGAGTTTGTTCCCTGTGGATTGGACAGCGTTAAGGGTTTGGCCTCACAGCTCTGACCCTGGCAAAATGCTTTTGGGGAGGCAGTAATGATGCAACGAATATGGGAGGATGCAGAAGGACTTACTTCAGGCTTCCAGTGGGAGATGCATTTTCCCCATCACCACCCTTGCAAACTTGCTTCTCTAAATCCTCTAATGTAGCTCTTTGTAGGGCTCTGAGATATAGCTTTCAGGGCAGCACAGAGATTCAGGACAGTGGCACTCTCCATATGCTAAGACCCCCAACATATAACCACTTAATAGCACCTTCTTTCTTTGGGTGAGCAGAGAGGGCCTCCAGGTCATGTTGTTGTTCTACTCTCTCTGAAATGGCCCAGTGGCCCCACATGCAAACTGGTGACATTCCAGCTTGACTAGTTTGCTAATGAAGATATCCTGTTAATATTAATCTTACAGTGAAGACACACTTTTTTTTTCATCCAGAATTCTCTTTTCAATTTGCTAACAAACCTTCCTCGAAGGTAGGAGTGAAATTTTAGAAGGGTTTTCTTCTAATAATCAGCATCAAACAGGCAACCCCACAACAGATGAAGAGGAACGTCACATTTGTCCTCCTATGTAGGAGAGTGATGCAAATGACTATTCAGCATTTAAATTATAATTTTTTTCCTTGAATAAGGATGCTGAAAGGGTCTGTTTCAGGAGCCTTTCCCATACTGTCATTTCAATTGTAACATGAAGATCTGATAAGCTGAATAAATGGTTTATCACTGGTGTGGACTCTGTAATGTTTAGGAAGAAAACAGCTTTAAAGACACAAATTTTGAAGTTGCTGGGAATGCGGTGGATATCAATGAGGCCAAGTCTTCATCACAAGGCTGCTAACATTCCTACAGCTTCATGGAGCTGGAGAGGAACAGTTTGGACGTTCATATAAAACAACAACAACAAAAAGATTTTTATTTATTGGTGTTTTTTTTTTTTTATTTTTAGCGATGGCACTTGTCCATTTCTGCATTCCTGGTAAAAAATCATCTACATGTAATTCTTTTAAGGCTGACTTTTGATCTAGTTGCCTGTTTAGTGATAATGTCAAATGCTCTTTATTCTTCTAAAATGCAAATTTAATACTGCATTATTCTAGCCAGTATTATTCCTGCAATGAAGCAGAATTTCATTAAGTTAAACTTTTCTGTTAGAAAGATTAAAGGAGAAGGCAGAGGGCCAAATTCTCTGCTGTTGTGTGAGTGTTGAGCTAGATGATCCATTGACATCAAAGAAATTGGGATTTACACTAGCGTAATCAAAACCAGAATTTCTCACAAAGATTTTCTATATATTTTTGTTAACTCTCAAAATAATAATAATCCTTCTGCTCCTAATGACGCACAAACGACAATCCCAGTGGCAGTCATATTACAGTGGGCTACAGAGGTGTGGTTTGGATTGCCTACGTGAAAGTTCTAAGATAACTGCAGTCCGAACGACTTACGGTGCACGGACGAGCTCATTCATACATAAACTACTGTAACTATGCCCTGTGCTTCCTAGAAGCTTGCTGCTTGCATTTCTAAGGAGAAACCCAAGTTATTCAGCAAAGATATACTTGTTGCTGCTTTGCTTTGTTTTGCCGTTGCAAAAATGTTCTTTTTCAAAATTCAGTATGTAAGTGCAGAAGAAACATGTTTGGGCTCCATGCCGTTGGGAAAGGGGGTTGTGTCTAAGCTGTTGGTGGGGTGTCACCGCATGGCACATCCAGCCACCGTCCCGGGCATCCTCTGAGCGGTGGGGTGAGAGGATCTCGCTGCTGGCCCCCAACGCAACCCCTCAGCCTCTGGGACATTCCTACAGCCTCTTTCCAGTGAAATCCCACGCTGGCAGCGTGACTCACATCAGAAGACATTCCAGAAAGAAGAATAATTATGCCGTTGCTGGAATTGATGTAATGGTGTTTTTCAGGATGCTTTAATAGACATGAGTGATGTTTTGGCAGGCAATCGAAATAACCCTAGATATCCGATTGCATTACCGACTGCTACCAAGGGCATCTCTGGGGAAAGGGACGCTACTTATGGTACTTTCTCCATATTTTTAACTTGCTGGAGCTAACTTTTAGCGCAGCATAGGGTTCTTTTTCAGAAGACAGACATATTGGAGAGCTTAACCAAGACATATAACAAACTGAACTCTAAACATATACAGATTCCAAGAGACAGGCCTGTGTAAACAACATCATAATTCCCTGGGTTATGTGCTGTTTAAAATAACATTCAGCTATGCATTCACCTCAAAAGATTGCCACTTAACAGTGTTGTTTCTTTTTGTAATCTTTATTGTTTAGGTTTATTATGGCTCTCATTTTCTCCCCTCCTAGACAACATAAACAATTCCCTTCTTCGCCGCGCGAGCGGGACGCCCGTGTCCCGGCAGCACTTCCTCTGTGCCGTGGCCAGCCGAAAAGATAATGAAAGAGGGCTACGTTGAGCCTCCTTCTCCCAGAAATAAGTTTATTCTCCCTGTCCGTATGTGTTTTAATACCCTGCTCCTTAAGGTGGTGTTTCTTGTTATTAATGATTACAACCGGCATTTAAACACACCGGTTGGAATCGCACTCTTGTTTAACACCCACATCGTCCCGCCGAGGGCTCATTGGCTTCATTTAGGCTGTATGTTAAAAAAACCCAAAAACCAACAATAAAAAAAGCCCTGCACACTGATGTCCCTGGGTTGTTTTGCAGAGCCCTGTTGTTTAACTGCTCTCCGCAGGTAAATAGGTCTTTTTCTTGGTCTGGCACGTTGATAAGCCTTCACACTTGGCTGGGCTCGAGGTGCGTTTGTGCAAAGGCAGATTGTTTTAGTTAACATAATCAGTGAACTCACTGTTCTACCTGGATGTCTGGGAGAATTGCCAAGAGATTTCCCAACATTTCAATCAGAGGCAGGGGCTATAAAGCTGTCAGTTTTCTTGTAGGCCAATTTGCCTTTGCCATGGTTCTAACGTTGTGCTCATTTATAAAGAAATCAGCCCAGGTCTTTCGGGGTAATATTTTATGCTGGTTTCCATTTGAAGAAGAATGATTTCTTTTCCTTTCTTTCTCCTTTTTTTATTTTAAAGATGCATTTTTAAAAAGCATTTCCTGACACAGAAAAATGCCCCACTTTCAGAGTCTGATACAATAGTAATCTTTTTAAAAAAGTAATTAATTAATATTCCATTTTTGTTCCCAGCAGTGGAGCCAAGCTCCTTTCACATATTGCACCAGCCTCAAGTAAATCTGTTCTTAAACAAAGAAATGGAGCTATTCAGGTCAAATGTTCAGGGTGATCTTGGTCTGCGTGGTAATTACAATCAGAGATATGTTAAACTACCTGAAAATAATTCACTTCCACAGGAAAAAAGTATACCTACAAGTTTATGGTTTGCAGGTCATCGTCATCTACCCTACTTCCACCTGCTGTAATAAATTCTGGTGAAATATCTACTACTGACTACTGAACTTAAAGTTTTTTTTTCCCAAGCCTTCAATATTTACCACCTTGTGCCAGATTACATCATGTAACCTTCAACAATGTTGTGACATTTTTTTAGTTGATGGGATGCAGAGGAGCAGGGGACTACATCCGCTTGACATTTCTTTGATGTTCCCCACAGGAAGTTTTTCAATATTTGGTCAATTGGATGTTTTTCAAGTATTTAATTATGGTCAGGACATAGGACAACCGTCTGCTATTTTTGCAAGTTGGCGATGAGAAAGGTGGACTCGTTCATTCTGCTCTGCAGTGCTTCCAGCTGCAGATAGTGGCTGTGGTGAGCAGTAGCAGGGATGATGCTGAGCACATGGTCCTGCGTGAGCCTGCAGGACAGGTATGTGGTGCCACCAAACACCTTTTGCAAGAGTCGGTTCATAATTCTGAAGTTCTGGGTTTCCTGAGGGTCAGCATACCAAGAGCATGTTGGTGCAATGAAGAAGGATGATGGTGACCCTGGGAGACAGGAGAGATGGGTTGGGAGAGCTGGAATTAAATCCAGGTTAAGCATCACCTGTCACGGGAGGATTTCACTCGTATCAGGAGTATATCAAGGCTTGACAAATCCTCCTGTTGGAGGCTCCACACAGCTGATTTATTTGCCAGGACAGTGGAGAGCTGCCTAGGCTTATCGCCGGGCGAAGTGGCACGAGAAGAGACACATTAAAGAAGTTCTGCCTCTGATTGCAACAACAGGAGCGCGACTGTTAAGGCGCTGCAAATTAGCAGACAGTTTTAACTCCCAAGCACTGAAATTAAAAGCACTTAATACAGGAATCATATTCTCTAGCTAAGGCACAACGGGACTCTGGTGAATTTAGTTTATAATGTTTCTGTGTTGTAACAGAAATTTGTCTTTTTGAGGCAATCAGGGGAGCCGCATTACAGCAGGATGTGCAAAGATTCGTGTTTGTGCCTAGTAGCTGCAAGTGCATTAACTCTTTCATGTGAACTTCTCTGTGTGTGCCGTGATTTTTAATATGCTGAATTCAGTGGACCTCAGGAACAGAGTGTTTAATTCAAGCTGAGTAGGACATAGGCAAAAAAATCTGCCCCATACTCATTTCTTGGAGAGAAAAATTGTTCCAGTCATGGAATTAGATGAATAAAGACATATTGAAACATCTCCTCTTGGGATAATTTGTTGTGACTTTAACAACTAAGCAACAGTCAACCTCTGCTGATGTGTCTCAGCGAACGACCAGGTCCACGAATGTTGAAAACAGGAATGCAATTTTTGAAAGATTATTATTCTCAAGAAGAAATAAAATAGTCTTACATTAATTACCTTTTTTTGACCCAAACGGGTATTGGGCAGACATGTCAGCCTTTTTTCCCTTTCTCTCAAGTGTTGGCAAAGACAACACCGTGTACTGTAACGAGATAGCAGAGAAGACAACTGCCATGTTCATTACTGGTTCATTACTTGGTGATCATGAGAGCTTTTTTCCATCAGTGCCTGATCTCTATAATATCAGGAAAAGGGCAAGGTCTTTGATGTTTTGTAATATTCTTCATTGCTACTAGAAAACCACTTGTTTTCTTCCTTTTCAAGGTTACGTCAGTGGTTTATAATTGATCTATAGCAGATCTTTCAGATTTAACCTTAGGTCATATATAAAATACTAAACATGGCCATTATAGGGACTATGCCTTTTTAGAAAGCTGTGTGGGTGTTAGCCTTTATGTCCTAGACAAATTCCAATTTGCGTAATTAAATTTTGCTTGCATCCATTTTCCATGCAATTTTAATTGGGTACAATATTTTTCACTTCCAGTGCAAAGTAACAACATGTTGTCCTGTGCTGTGAAAGAGTTAATACGTGCTGCGCTAGAGGTTGCTGCTCTTCAGTAGTAAGTGAATCTGCTACGTGTATTTGAGGTAACCAGCACAGAAAAATGCCAGATCCTCTTGAGATAAGGTACAAAATCTGTCAGATGTTTTGGCATGCCAGGTAGTGGATGCTGTAGAAGTTTAAAATCACATTAGTGACATCCAAGTTATCGCATAGATATCCTAAAAAGCAGATTTTCATTGTGTTCAAATATTCGGTATGCAGTTCATCAGATGGCGTTAACCACCGCTACAAAAGGGTAAGGAATCAATACATATGTAAATGTGACTCTGGTTTAAAAAACTATGCTTGGCTTTACTGTTACCGTGCTAAAAGACATTGTAAACTGCAACAGACCCATTTCCTATGGGTGGGCTTCCCTCTGCCACTGGAGCAAGCCGAGCACGCGGCTCACGGGAAGATGAGCGCAGTGAAACGAGGGCTGGCGTTAATCATTTACAGAAGATCTTGTTCCGTCTTGAGGAGGTGCCTAGAGGTGAAACTTATTTGAGAGGTTTTCCTGGATGGTGGAATTTGTATAAATTGTTTAAACATTTATTACGGATTACATGTCATGGGCGAAACATACTTTGGTTTTTGGATTAAACAATAAGTGTTGTCATTAACTTTGTCTAATTTAAGAAATCTAAGTCAGTTATCTGAGGCTGTAAGGTCCATTAGCACATTTTTCTCCATCTGTAGAAAATTTTACAGGTCACCTAGCATTATACTTTTTAGTTTTCTACTCTTGAAGATAAAAACAGATTCAAAATATTCACAAAGTCTGAAATTGTATGTATAAGAAAAGAGCAGACAAATAACAATTTCAGTAAGCAGCGGTCCTTGAAGTTGTTTACATTCATATATATCAATATAATCAAAAGCCGGGTGTTGTTCTTCATTCTCTCCTTTGTACAATGTATTTGTTCCTTTGAAAAGAGTTGGCACTGGAGAGAATAATGATTGAAATCCCAAAGCTGACAGAATTTGACCCTGACAAGGGTTGAGAAGTTTGGCTGAACACAGCAAAGGAGCGAGACCCGTGAGGCGCTTAGGGGACAACAGTCACCCCAAGGGTGAAGAGCAGAAGGGTGTTGCAAGGATGAGAGCTGCTCTTGAGTAACCCCAAAAGATGTTAATCGCTCAGAGATGACATCTCCTCCGTTAAAGTTTGCTCTCCCTGACACAGGGTATGGAATCCTGGCAAAGGCGAAGAACACGAGGGGAATTTTGGATTGATTTGCTAACAGATGCCCGAGGGGGATCAGGAAGGCCATGTGGACAGACGTAAGGATTTAAGCCATTTAGGAGATAAACAGGTGGTACGAGAAGGCAGAGGTGAGAGGGAACAGAGACCTGCTCTGCCGTCAGTGTGGGGAGCAAGGCCTGCCCAGGTTGGGTAGCTGGGGTTGGGGAGAAATAGTCCTAAATCATGAAGGAGCCTCAATGTCTGAAGGAGAGATTCACTCCCAGACATCCAACAAAGCACTTGCCCACGGTGCAGTTCTAAACATGAGTTCATGCTAAAATGCAAAATGTATTTTGTAGGATCAAAATCTTGCTGAAGAAATTCTTGTACATGAAATTCAGTGAGGTGATCAATAGGGAGCCTTATTCATGAAAATATGATCAGAGGATGTTCTGCCTTTTAGATTCATTATTGAATAGTCGCAGTGGACTTTTGGTTTGTTTATGCTGAGGATCCCAAGAAAGATCCTTCCGAATAATTGAGGATATATCTGTGGGGATTTTTGCTCCCATCTGTGGCTTTCCTCTTGGAATTTAGTTTTCATGCTGTAATCTGAGAGCATCACTTTAGGTCATTCAGAAACATTTATTATCTTAGCAAACGGAACTACCTTCGCTGCTCCTGCCTCAGGTTTTATGGGACTAAGCCCAAAAAGCATCATGATGAATGTTGTCCTTTGCAGGTTAAGCAATGTAAATGCAACTTTTAACCTTGTCATTAAGAGAGTAACAAGCATCCTATGTTTATGGTTTTTTTTTTGTGGATGTTGCGTGTTCAGTGCTGCTTTATGGCATGTGCCACCACGCTGGTGAAATGCCACAATGTGGCACGTGCCACCCAGTTCCCCAGGAGCATGCATGAGATGGCTTGGCATCAACCTTCAGTATCAACCTTCCTATTTACCGCAGCATTGAATTGAATGAGATTTGTGGTCCTCTTCTCAGTTCCGCTTCAGCCAGGTGGCTCTGGAAAGCCAGCAGCAAGTCGGTCTGCATCGTCTCCAGGTTAGCGCCGGTATGAAAAAGGATTAGAAACAGGAATGCTCAGTAAACAGCAGAGAGAAAGGGAAACTCAATGTCCTTAGGATACAACCATCTTGAGCACGTTTAGGTTTCAGTCGGGATCCCTGGTGCTCTGCTAGCAAGGTGTCCCAGGGGCCTGTGCTGCACGTAGTCACCGTAAGCATCTCTCCCATCACAGAGCACCCATCTTCAAGGTGTGTCTGGCACCGTTAACTCACCGGGCATGGGGAAGGCTGAGATACCTGCCCTCGGTCAAGGATGAGTACTCTGAACAGTAGTTTCTCAGTACCTCTTTCTTGGGTCCACAAGCCCGGGGACTTGCAAATTCAGACACCTTCAATAAGTACCTTCAGAGGAACTGCAGGGAAAGAAAAATTATGCTGTGGACCCCCTAGTCCTATGCAATAACTTCTTGGTCACTTGGATATTTAACAGTGATTTTACAAGCATTAATGAGTTGGAGCCTCAGTTACATCCTCAAGGGCAAGGAAGTGTTATCAGTCCATCCCCCTCCCCTCCCCACACAATTTGCAGATGGGGTAAAGGTAGCGCAGCAAGGAGGGGACTGGTGATTTCTCATCTGATGCTTTTACCACTGGGATGTGTTTCCTCTTCCCTCTCTCCCCGCCCCCATCCCAAATGCCTGAAAATGAGACTTCTTTTCTGGGTATCTTTTGATAGGCTGATGTAGAGTGTCTGGAAAAACAAAGTTTTTGATATGAAGAAACAGCCGCTGAGAATTCCTTGCATATAGCACTTATTTTTCTTTCCAACCCTTTTTTTCTGCATCAGATCTCCAAATTTGTAATCTTTCAGCTATTAGATGACTCCATTATGACTGTATCCAATGATTAATGTGGGGTTAATAACTGCGTCCGGTGAATGTTGGTGTGAAGGAGTGACTACTGCTGACTGCGCCCCTGCTAATGGTACATTTCGATTGGTTTGGAGAGCAAATTATCATTTGCTTCACCTACTCAGAAACATCTTTTCCATGAAAAGACAGAGTAAGACTGTATTTTTAGGAACAATCTGTTTTCTGTCTGTAATTAATATGTTCCGGATTGTTTGGCTACTTTGGTTGGTGTATCACAAACAAGACTATTATGCTCAAAGCTACTTTTGGGACATCCAGTAATAGCTCCTTTCGAAAGCAATAAGAGCAACCCCGGTAAATCACTGTGGGTTTGAGCAACTATCTAGCTTTGCCTAAACCATGCCAGGTTTCTGTAACAAGCTGATGAGCTATCGCTGGGTAAAAAAATGTATCCTTGATTCACACCTCTCTGGTGTAAATCCTGTTCCAATTTTAAAAGCACCTTGTTATAACAGTGTTGGACAGAGGAATTCTTAAGGCTAAGTGACATTTACAGCCTATGATACTAGCATATCTGCACTGTGTATCCATCAACATTTGGCATTTAAGAAAATCTGCTCATCCTTGCATCGCCTGTTAAACACTCACTCTATTAGGAAAAAAAAAAAAAACAACACAAGGAAAAAAAAAGGAGAAAAGAATCCTCTTTGCATTTGAGTTTTTAATGGGCAAAAAAGGGATCAGTTTGACCACAATGAAATCAGTGAAATCAGCCACAAATATTTCCAGGCCACTGTATACCTGGAAGCAAAAGGTGGGTTAAAATGACATTTTTTTTGTCCACAAGTTAACGCTGGAATAACTTGCACTCTTTAGCATGCACAGCTGTATTATCCCGGGGCAGTTTTTGGCTCGGTGTGAATTTACACATCTGTCAGATCGCTTGGAGATCCATAGGCAAAATGTAGCGCTCGGGAACATTGTGTGGATTTGGGATGTTTCCTGTAGGACCTGGGAAGTGCAGAAGAACGAAAGGCTTGCCTTCTCGCCGCAGCCGGTGCTCCTCGCTGCCCATCTCCCTCTGCGCTCCGAGGAGCAGGACAAAAGCACTTCTGTCTGCAGGTGATTTTAGGCTCCGCTTCAAAACTTCATGCTTCAGTCAAACCCACATTTTTTAGTCCAAAACCGTGTTCTTAAGTTAAAACCGCTCGTGTGCTCCTTCTGGCTTGTTCCAAACAGCGGTTCCCAAGGGGTGGTTGAATTTGCATGGAGGACTACAGGTTTGTCTGGCTTGGTTTTTGGGGAGCGTGAGCTGTGCATTAGACTATGATTACTGAAAGCTAATCTAGGGCTTTGGCCATGGATTAGGTTCCTTTTTTTTCCTCCTATTTCCTATATTTCTTCAACCATTCCTGTGTCATCTTTTCTTCCTGGGTTATCATGCTGTGGTTGTTCAGCTCCCTGTTCTTCTATGTCCTCAGAACCACAGGCATTTCCCATGTCTTCTCAAGGTGCTCTACTTTGTGTATGGTTCTGATTTCTTCTCCAGAGCTCTTCATACCCTGAGCTGGAGCCCTGAAACCACACGATTGCTGCACCTGCCTCTGCTGCTGGCTTCCCAGGTGGCCTTTGGAATATTTTCATTTATTCACTATGAGTGGTTTTACACCACTCTGGCCTCTAACTTGCATCTGAGATTGCTGCCATGTATTTTAATGCATAATGCATTTTGGGATGCAGTTCGTGTGCTACTGCGTAAAATATAGTTGTATTGTTCATATGGCAAATCAGTTTTTAATTCAAAACCCTGGGACAAGAGAAATGAACGCAATTTTTCTTTAATTTTTGTAGAGCAAGAGTGGACGCAGTAGAGCAGAAAAGGTTTTTCTTCTTTGCCCCAAGTTCTTGTTCCTTGTTTTTTCTTTGTCAGCATTCAGGACTCTGTTGTGCGTGTTGGTGGAGTGAGATGCAAGGCAGACGCACTCGCTTGGATTGTTTTGAGGGGAGGTTGTGTGGCGGTGTAGCTTGCAGTGGAGCTGGCACAGCTTCCAGGCCTTGGGGTTAAGTTGCTCAGTTTGGTTCAACTGGTAATTAATAAAAGCAATGGCCAATTTGACTTTATACCATGTGTCTGTCTGTGTGGAACCTGGCACACGCAATCCCTCTTTCTACCGAGCAAGACGGTCAGTGTAGTTTTGACGTGCACATTGTTCTGGGAACGCGGAAGCGTGTGAAGTTTCAGCGAAGGGGAAGAAGCCTCCTGGCCCCTGACGTAGGTCTGAAACGGTAGTTAAACGTGACTTTCAAAATGTTTCTTAAGTGCTGGTGTAGGCGCACCTCCTACAGCTTCCAGACTTTCAGTAGACAGGTCCGTCAGAGTTTCAGGACAGCATCTCAGCAGTTGGGTTGTCTCGTAAAGCCAGAAGGGGCCACCAACATTTTGGTGCAAGTCTTCCCCTGCAGCCCCTCCACAGAGGAACATCTGCTCCTTAGCATGCTGCTCATTTCCGTGGCAGGGCTCCAGTTGCTCTTCCAACGCGGAGCTCGGAGCTCGGCAATAGTAGCGCTGGTGTCTGAGCTCTGGAACAAACCAAGTGGTTTGCGTGTGCTTTTGTGTGCCATGAGTTATTTCTACTGTGTGCTTATTTGTAATAATGGGCATTCATTATTATGAGAGAGCCTCTTTGCTCAGGAATCATCACAGTGCGTGCTGTAAATGCATCTTGACAATAGTTTGCGTTTGTATATTATGGACTCATAATATGTATTTATTTGTGTGTATAAAACTGTAATATCAAATGCATAATAAAAAAAAATCCTTAGGAAATTGCATGAACAGTAGTTCCATTTAAAATATCATATCTTGGCCAATTTTGTTATGTCCAAATATCCTAGTCACATTGTAGACTAGCAGCCTGCCAAATTTCACTTAAAAGCACAGCCAATTTTTAAGTTACAGAAGCACAAAGAGCAGTGGAATGTTCTTTTTTAGGACTCCTCTAACTTAAACAAAAATTATAAGGTTTTTATTGTTTTGCTTAAATCCAAGGGAAAAAATACTTGCAGCAACTCACTCTGGATCACACAGCAAAATTCAACATTTGGCTGTCTACACGACCAGAGTATGCTACTTAAAACAAGCTGATTTGCTTGTTAGAAGTTCAAAGCCCGTGTAAAAGTATATTTATTAGTAAATATGAGTCAGCTAGAGGAATTTTTATTAATGGAATCTAGTTTTATTTTTTATTTATTTATGCCCACCCCCCTCGAAACAGAGTTCTCCTATTGGGCTATTGGCTAGAGATATTTTTCCCACTGACTGCTGTTCTGAATTGGGCTCTTTACAGATGTTTTATCTTGCTCTTTTCAAATTGCAACAGGATATGCTGTCTTACTCACAGTGCAATAAAGAGAAAGTTTAGAATAATCTAAAGTAAGAAATACTGACTGATTTTTGCTCCTATCAGTGGTGGTCAGGAACTCCTATTAAAATATCTTAAAGGAAAGAAAACAATATTCAAATTGTGGACATAACCCCGAATGTTTGCATGAAAGAATTGGGGTTTTTTTTTTTTAATTTTAACTAAGGTTTCGTTGTCAGGAGAAAAAAAAGGATCCGCTTTTAAGATTTCTCATCTACATGCTTAAAATCATTTTCCCGTGGCATCAAAGGGACAAATGCATGGTTTCATTAGAATAATTACAGAAAAAAAGAGAAAAATGGAGTCAGCGTGTTAAAATCTCCATTTTAGCTCCGCATAGTGCCTGCCGTGTGGGGGAAAAACAGTTAATTAGGACAGCAAAAGACAGCACTGAGAAAATGTGCTGCGTGACAAAGGTGGCAGAACTCGTCAAAGATTTGCACTGAGTAAGTTATAGCCATCCCTATAAGAAGGCTTAAAAAATAGTAACAAAAATAAAGATATATATACCTCACCCCCCCCATAGCAATCCCCCACCGCTTGGTTAGACTATTTCCGAAGGTTACGGCTGTAAAATAGTATTTATTTCTCCTGCGCAGCCGGCTGGCTTCTCCCTCTCCCTCCCCGCGCCGCCTCCAGCCCTGCGCAGGGCTGCCTGGTCTTTATTCCCAGCGCGGCTTTGAGCCCGCGTGGCCAGTCGGGGCGGCAGCCCCGGCCCAGGACCGCGCTTGGTGCTGAGCTCCCAACGCGATTCCAGCCCTGACAGCGGGATTATAGGAAACAGATGACTTACGCTTCTAATTTGTGGCCTTAAATTGCAAACAGAATTTCAGGAGTCGAGCGGAGTAATAAATGGCAATAGAGAAAGCCACACACAGCCAAATCAGTATGTGGTGGTTGTAGGTTAAACTAAATAGGAAGAGACAGGTTATGATGGTTTAGTGTATTACAGAGAAGAAAGTCTTAAATTACTAGTGCTGAGAGGTATTGCACTGTGGCAGACAGTATTGCATTGTGTAGTCTACAGATATCACGAGCAGAACAATAAAAAAGCGGGTTTAGCATAAAACCTGTTGCTGGACAAATCTTTTTTCCCCTTAGAAATGGAAGCCGTGTTTTATGTTTGTTTTGACCTTAAGTATATGTTTGCCCCTTAACATCTGTTTTCTACCGTTGCAGTTTTTCACACCAAATTAACTGTCAGGGCTTCAGATAAAATAAGTTAAAAATACTCCCAAATTATTTCTTGTTGACTTTCAGGACTAGAAGAGTGTCCTGTTACTCTTCCTGTCCTGGATTGCAGCGCTTATCTCTCAGGCATAAAATATACACCGTTAAACATTTTCAGACGATTAAAAATCAGAATGGCAGACTTTAAACTTCCCCCCCCCCTTTGTTATTTTTTTGTGTTATGGCAGCTCTGTGAGCTGCTGCTTTTTGTGTAATGGCATCAGAGTACGTTTTGGAAGAGATTTTTGCACTTTCACGCTGGATCTGCTGACTTCTTTTGTTATCATTTGTAGCTTCTGGTTCTGAAAATCTTCTGCTTGTTTATTTAATGACGATTGGTATCAAAAGCTTGCTCCACGGTGTTAATTGGTGCATGCTCCCTGTAAGCCTTATATTATAAAGATACGTTCTTAGTACCCAGAGTGGGTTTCAGATCTGATATGCCAATGACTAACGTGGGATTTGCTTTTTTTTCATCTCGGTACATGAGGGAAGGAGAGATGAGGAGTATGCTTAAAGGTCTGGAGGAATAGCTGGTACCACAACGGCGTATGTCAATTGTTAGTATTTCTTAAGCCTCTTAATTTGAAGATGTATTTTAAAAAATGGAACGAGTCTTTTCTTTAACAATGTGTGATCTCTGGAGTCTCTGGAAGCTGTTAGAAAAACATTCCCATTCCACGCCAAGTAACGCGGCGGTATTACCCTACCACCCGGATAACGCTGCCCTGAGACGACAACTGGCCAGACCTACAAATAACGTTAACCCAAAGATTTCAAACGAGGGAGGAAAAATAAACCTTTGCCTCCTTGGTGCTTGGCATTGCGCGTACAGGGCGTTAATCTGTGCAACCTGTGGGCTCCATCCCGGTGATTTCCCCGTCAGAGAAGCCCTTCAGTCTTTCGGGGCATCGTAGCAGGGTCCACCGTCCACGTTTCATTCCCGGCAGCGGAGGCTGCCTGCATTTGAATGAACATAACTGTTATTATTGCGAAATGATTATTGTTTTAAGCAGGTCTTTTGATTATCATTGAAAATGACTGGCTAAATACATTTTGATTAATCGCTTGCAAAAATTATGCTTGTTAGAGCTGTTTTATATTCTCTGTCGCTGTGTTCTCACTGTAGGTTATAGCCATTTCTTTCCAGCTGAAGATTTTTTCCCTTTAAGTCACCTGGTGAGAAAGGAAAACAAATCTTAGTTGAAAGCTTTTGTCTGCGAGACAGACTCCTCTTTTCATCCCTATGTCCTTTAAAAAAATGCTCAATTATTGTCTGTGCCGTAGAGGGAAGAATGGGGCCTACACAGGACCTGAACCTTTTCAGACAGGAGATGGCTTTTGTTTTTGCACCCCATCAACACCGCTCACCTAATTAAATCTGATATCTCTGGCTGAAGCAAAATGATTTGTTAATAGTTCTTTGGGAATTTCCTTAATGAGTTTAGATGTCTTTTGTATGGTACATGTGGGGGTATTTTGCAAATGGAGCTGAAAAAGAAAGAAAAATGGGGCAAAGAGAGAGGAGAAAGAGCACCAAAGCAAGAAGCAAGGTGTGGGCTGACGGCGGGTCCTGGTGGGCTGCAGCCAGTCATTAGCCGGGGACACGCGGCAGAGATGCTGGGGAAGAGCCCTCCCCATCCCAGGGACATCTGTCAGGGGCTCCGATATTACACCTTGATCAGGCCGAGACAGTGACACCATTTTCTTTAACAAACACCAGCAGCTTCTCTTTCTCCTTTATTTTAACATTTCTCAGGGGTTGGATTCCCTTTCTTCTCCTGCTCTGCTGAGAGTAAAAGGAGCTTGTTAACTTGCTTAGATATTTTGACTGCTGATGCACTTTGGCCACTTGCCTGTGGTAACAGTGTCAAAGCATTACTTGGGATAATTGCTATATTTGCAGTCTGAAGAGTGCTCTGACTTAGTGTTCAAGCTGCTGAATAAAAAAGAAATTGTCATTTTGGAAGAAATCTGTGAATTACCCTCCCAGTTAAAAAAGCGCACAATTTTCAAAATGCCTTTTCCCCTCGTAGTCAAGCATAATGTTATTCAGATAATTAACATTTTAAGAAATCGCTTAAAATATGAGACAACAGCTTAAAAGGCTTTGGTTTCTGTAGGTTTTTGTTTTGTTTTTATTTTTAGCTTTGGGGATTAACCACTATGGGGCTCTATTTCTTCATTCTGTGCATACCCAAAAGGACCCACCGGTCCATAAAAACACCGTGCGCTCCTAGCTTGGGGTTTACAAAGGATGCAGGATCAAGCCCATAGGTTTCGCCAAGTTTACCAGTCTTCCTAGTTTCACACTTTGAACAGTACTGTAAAATATCAGTGTTCTTGTAATTATGAAATAACTGGGATATTAAAAATATTAGTTACGTTGTCATTTGTGTCTCAAGTCATACTGTGTATGGATAGCCTGTGACAATTTTTTGATAGCCCTTCATTTAGTAAAGATGTGAATAATTTATACATGCTCTTATGACATTCATTTTCCGAGTGGAAATTGAGACTATAATAGAATTTAATTGTATGAATACGCTATAAGAAATGGCATCTTTAAACTGTATTTGTTATGCACTACACCTTTCTGATGGGTTTGCGTGTCCCACTTGTTGTGCAATCTTTTTCTTTGAGAAATTAGGGCAGACACCGTAAGCAAGCTTTGGTCTAGGAAACAGTCCAGTTTTCTTGCAAACTCACTCAATGCCTTCAAGCTTCCTCTGATCCACCTTTAGCGGGGGCACCTGGCAGGATCACGTCCGGTAGCAGCAAGGGGTTGGAGTCCAAGGGCCATGGTCTGTAGAGTCAGGTCAAGACTGCCATCAGCAGCTTGGGGTGAGCAGAGGAAGAGGTGCTCCAAGCAAACGTTGCTCCTTGTGGCCCCTTTTCTCAGGTTTGCCCAAAAGCTCTAAGATAAACAAAAATAGAAGGTATTTTCTGATAGTCTGCGTTATGTTTCAAATCCTACTCTTCTGGATTCACGCTTTCAAAATTGCACCGGCTCTACTGTATCGCAGCAGCTAGGCGATACATAGCAGGCTAAATCTGTGTGGAAATCCACCATTTAATACGATCTAGAGGAGGTCCAGTAGAAGAAACTGACTGATGAAAGACTTGAATGAACCTCTCCAATGCCCATCCTCAAACCCAAGTTAATCAGCCTAGCAATTACCAGCGTCAGCAGCCCTGCCGCTGTTCCTCCCTTACCTGTGTTAGGGTTCAGTCCTGTTGCATCTGGCTCCCGTCATTTTATGGCAGACGGATAAACAGCTATTGATTTAATCAAAATTACATAGGCTGGAAGCCAGGACAGTGTTTGGCCCCGGGAAATCTTGCGAGGAAGCACCTAGTAAAATTACTCATCCTGCAGTTTTCTTTTGCTCGTAGGCTTCAACGCTCGCCTGCTCTAATGCGAAGTGAAGCATACTTTGTTCTACTGCCTCCAGATACCTTCTGTGGCTGCCTGATGCGCTCTGATGTGCATTTTACCTGGCATTTGGGAGTATTTATTTAACATGGGCGTGATTATTTCTCCTACACTCTTAATTCTGAAAAATACTGAGCTCTTCCCAAAAGTGCCGATTGCTCTAGTGACGGACAAGGTGGCAAAGGGGAAAGGTATCTGGTGTGGTGCAGGGTCCCAGCTGACGTGACCTGAGGCTGTTGTTGGATAGGATTCAATGTGCATGACAAATTTGCTGCTAACAAAATTGTTCAGGGGGCAAATTTTACTCTAGGTTATGCGGATTTAAATTTGCAACAGTTCCAGAGGCTTCATTTGTTACTGGAAATTTCAAAGGTGGGTTAGGTTAGAGTCTGGCTGCCTGTGTTCTGCTCAGTGAGGGAAACTCTGTCCATTTTAACTCTTCCTTTATTTAATTCTGCCTTTATAATTACCTTTATGATTTTTAAAAAAATTTTTTTTTAAGAGCTCTCTTTTTCAATTGGCTGTCCTGCAAATTTTCAAACTACTTTTGAATTAAAAAAAAAAAAAAGGCAAACCAAAACCAACTCCTTAAAATCCACTAAAAAAAGGAAACCACCTCCCAAAAAAAGAAATTCTAAAAGTTAAAGAGTATGAAAGAAAAGCTCCTTTCTGTTAGGGTAGAATCGCCAGGGCTGGGATAAGCCCTTTGCAATATTATACATATTTGAAACATGAGAGCTATTGTTTTGAAGCTTTACTATGTTATTGTCCTGCTTGTCTGAGTAAGAAGCGTGTATCTCTGGTGGATGGAGGTTAGCTAAGTAAGTCATGCATAGATGGAATTTATTAAGTTTGCATGGTAGTGACAGCTGTGAGTGGGAACAGTAACTCTGAACGTGCCAAGGGCTGAGAAAGGGAAGGAATTTTCATATGTGTCTTAAAGGAAAACGGCGGGGTAATTGTGAGAGCTCTTCTAATCACTCCATCTCATTACCAAGGAGGAAAGTCACTGAAATGATTTTTAAAGCGTAATAGTCTGGCGGGGGGCTGTCGTTGGACAATCTCACCAGGCAGATGAGGACAGGGACGAGCCGGGTTCTGTTAAGAACCGCTGAAAATCAGACGATTTAATACAAATCCATTCAGACCGACTTATAAATATACATCCGTCCAACGTAGCAACTGGTTATCTGTTAAATTGTCTAAAAATGTTTTTAAATATAGATTCTACCCCCAAACTGCTTCCTAACCATCTGATCTTCAGGAGCTCCTTGTGGAAACACACTTTTTTTTTTTTTCTTTTTTTTCTTTTTTTTTTTTTTTGCGTTCCCGCTCTGCCTCCTGAGAGGAGATTTACCTTCGCTGCTGGATCATTAAAATGGCAGCTGTCACTTAGAGGGAGAGCGCTGCGGTGGGCGGTGGCGGACCAGCACGTGCTAACACGGCTTTTCAACGTCGTCCTGAACCCCGAGGCCCTCCTGCGGCGCTCGTGGGG
>NW_010517027.1:1935-8938 GCF_000687285.1 Phaethon lepturus | reverse complement strand
CGGGCGCCCCCCGCCGCACCTCCTCTGCCCCTGCTTCGGTGCCCATACAGGTGTAGCGCTGACTGGCAGGATGTGACACCTGCCCTGTTTTTTTAAGAAGGCGGCTTTTTCCTTTGTTTGATATTCTATATATATATTTTTAAAATTATACAATTTAAAAAATTTTATAGCCCCACCTTCATAGCTCTCGGCACCCTCCAGGTTGTTTTCAGGCAGATTAAAATTAATTCCAATTTTAGAGAGCAGCCTAAGAATGAGCTTACAGTAGGTTAGATCCGTGTTCTTAATGAAGCACTTCTTGCGCTCTGTTTTTTTGTTGTTAGACCACATAGGACATGTTCTGTTGATGTGTGGGGAGTTATGATTAGATGAGAATTTACCTCTGAGGAAGCTCAGATTATCACACATAAAGCATCAGAAATAGAAAAATGATGTGCACAACCATGAAAAAAACAATGGATCTTATCTTTAGGTTTTTTTCCTAATCACCCTCCAGCATCACTACAGCAGTTAAGTTGCCTCAGGGCTCGCTAGGATTTATGGTTTATTATAACATTGATAAGAGCAGCTGAGCGAACAGCGAACCGGATGTTCGGTAAATATTAGTTTGAATTCATGGCAGAATTTTGATTCGATGTGTTCACAATTCTCCTGTATTTACACAGTTCACTGCAAAATTGCGCTGCATCGACTAGTTTGACAAATTGTGTGCGTGTGTGTCTGCTTTTTTCCCCGAGTAGATGCCTGAACTAACCCGTGTAGATCAAACAGCTCTCGCTGTGGTTGAAAACACAGTTTGAAGTTGATGTTCTGTCTGTCACATGAATTACATATTTCAGTTAATAAGTTATGCAAATGGTGAATTTTACGTTCGGCTTTTGTAGCGTTGACTTTGAGTTTGGAATAACATCCAGGCTAATAGTTTGATGGTGAAATTAGTGAATAATTAGGAATAGCAAATCATTGCTTTTGTGATCCGTCGGTGAATCATTTAGATAAAACTGTTCCCTGCGAATTGTTTTCTTGTCTTCTATTTTGACACTTGATGCCACATCATTAAAGGATTACCCCGAGGAGCTTTCCTTTGATTTGCAGGGGAGTAAAGTCAACTCCTCAAGGAGAAGCCCAACGCTGATGGGAGTACCAGTACTACCTTAATGCTACCTAATGGATGTCACCTTGGTGGATTTATGAATCCCATCGCGCCTAAGTAATAGAGAAGAAGTGATGCAACACCCTTCACCCCTTGCTGTCTGTGGCTCACCGGTGCTGGAGTCTGAAAGTAGCTTCTTGTAATCCAAATTCACCATTCAATGGGAATTTTGGTATTCATGGTTTTTCTAGGTATGGTCAAAGTTAAGAAATCCTGGGTTAGACTGTTTTAAAAACAGGAGATGAAATAACACAAAAATTAAGCCAAAGATTTAATTCCAAATTGTTTTTTAAGCAACAAATGAAAACCCATTATAAATCCCACTACGAAATGCACCGCTACACGGGGTTACAGAAATACCGAGTTACCTATCACGGGCCCGTTGGTTTGCAGTGCCTGCCTATTAGCAGGGAGGCAGAAGATCACGCCAGGGCTGACGTACGCCGTGAGCCCATGCACGGACATGACCCACGTGCCCAACCTGCCAGAAAGGTCTCTGCTCCCCAGGGCCGGGCCACGCCGAAAGGTGCCACATCTGGACCTCACAGCTGCATGGCAAGGAAACCTCCAACGCCTTCCTGGGAGCTGTTTGTAAGCTCATCAGAACAAATAAATGCATACACGTACCAAAAAAAAAAAAAAAAAAAAAAAAGCCCAACATCCCAGCTGATCAGATCTTGCTGGATAATTTAGAAAAAATGTTCCTGTTTTACCCATTTTAGCAGAAGGGAGGATTTTCTTCCAGGTTTTTCCGGACAAAGAAAGTCTGTCGGTGCTGCGAACCAAAGAAGGAAGAAACGGAAACCCCCCAGTTCATGCTTCTCTAAGTTAAATCACTTCTCTGTGTTTTACCAGCCTTTATCAGAGTTTGTACGCTTGCTCCAATTAAACTATTTTTTCTTCAGGGGAGCTCGCGAGGCACTTGCATAAATTCTCTTAATTTCTGAGTAATGCAGTCCTGACAATCACTTAAGACAGTATAGTTGATACCGCTGTCAGGGAAGACTCTTTTTCAAAAGAATGTTTTTACAGAATATCACTGTGACACTTCGCTTAGATGGATGTCTTTAGCAGAATTTGATTAATGTAATGTAATAAAAGAGATGCACACTAAAGTGTCTGTACATGTCTTGTTAAGTATGTTTGATTCATTACATGTAGTTCTCCTCACTTCTTTTCTCTTTCCTCAGTTCATTTTTTATCATTTCAATAATATATCTATAAATATGAAAAAGTTGGCACTTTCTTTGACATATATGGCTATTAATTCATAACTCTAAAAAATTGTATCTTTCAACTTGTCATTTTAAAGCTTGTACAGTTTATTACAGTAAGTAACCTGTGTTGGAAATTAGATTTTGAACTTTAGCAAGGAGATAAATAAGCTTGCGGACATAGAAGTTATGGAGAAGATACCTAGATATAGTGCTGGAATAAAACTGCATGAAAAGATCACTTACTTGAAGATGATAATTTCAGAGCTCCCTCAGGATCATGTTAAGATTGCATATTGGAAATGGGCTTCAGCTTGAATTCCAATAACTTCAATTCTTAAAAATGGCATTATTTCAGTTGATCCTTTTCTTTGGGTGTGTGTGTTCATCTCATTCTATAGGCCAATAATATATATATCAGCAGCATGCAATTTCACTAAATATATGAAATTTAGAAAGACTCCTGAAAATTCAACTAGGCTAAGCTTTGTTTTTCCTTTTGCAACATCTATCAATCTGGGGAAGAGAAAAACCTGGAAAATTTCGATACCTTTGTTACATAGTGTGTCACAACATTTAAAGTGAGCCAGGTTAGTTATTTCCTAATTGGCCAACTGTTCCCCGTCATGGGGAAGCAAGGATGCTCCTTAAACTCTTAACTTTTTTGTTTTGCTCTGATAGCAAAATAACCACTCTGATTGTTTTCTACTTAAGTTTTTAATCTTTCTGACTTTTTTCAGAGCGTGTCTGGTTTGGGACTGCAGAGGTTGTTTGCACTGAGGTTTCTGCAGCTGGGATGTTTTTTTTGTGTGAATGCTTCTCGGGATTCATCTGGACTTGGGAAACTTTCTTAAGTGAGTTAAGCAGAGCAGGAGCTCCCGAGCTGGATGCAGCTGGTGGTACAGCCCAGCAGGACAGCATCAGCCCTCCCGGTGTGACCACATGGAGGGTCTACAGGGGCAAAGCTTGGATGAGCAAGCCATGGGGAGGGGGATGAAGGAAGGATGCGACCGCTCTGTGAAATTATCTCCATCTTCCTGCCAGTAGGACTGTTTCATTCGGCTACGGCAGGGCACAGGGTGGGACGACTGGAGCTCGGCGGGCAGAGCGCGGCGAGGAGCTCGCACCGCTGACATCCAGAGCCCAGACCACATGAAACGGGGGGTGGCTGGAAGCATGTGCCCTGGGGCCCGGCGGCGGAGGGAAGGTGGGTTTGTCGGCAGCAGAAAATACAGAAGTCGGAGCAGCCCGGGAGCGATGGGAAACCGCACAGTGTAACTGCTGCGCAGGTTTACAAATCACGAAGCGCCTGAGGATTACGCTGCGAGCAGGGTAGACGTGGTGGGTAAAGATGTGTGAAATCAAAGCTCCCAAGTGAGGACAGATGGACCAGCCGCAGGAAAAGGGAGGCGAGGAAGGTGGAGATGCCGTTTGGTATGAGGCGTAGGCGCGTTTTGCAGTTACTTTTTCTGTAAAGCCGGGGCTTTATTACTAATGTTTTGACCTGGTTTCTGATAGAACAGGGCACGTGGTGTTGATAACCACACTCAGAGTGTGGTTGTATTAACCAAGTATATGAAGTAAACAGGATCAAAAAGGAGATGGGGGGATTCACTTTTGAGAAGCGTTCGAGCTTCAGTGTTTTCCCAAGCTTTGAGGAAGGGCGCGCGGTTCCCTGGAAGCCAGAGCCGATTGCCACGGGTTCGTAGGCAGCCCTGCAAAGGGAACTGAGTGTTCAAAAAACCAAAGGTAGGGTGCCGGAATGAACACCAGACCAGATGCACGTAGACCAGCAGAGATAGCGTGCGTGATGTGGGGAAAAGATGGCAGCCTTGGGTACCACCCTGCTGGAACATGCTGGCTTGTAAACGGGGAGGTGTGCCATGCCCGAGAGCTGGGACAGCTCCTCCAAAGCTGGTCCTCCATGATGCAGTCACATCTCGGATGCTGAAGTTCCTGCCTCCTGTGCCGGGAAGATGGTCCTGCCAGACATGCAGAGGGAGGAGGTGAACTCTGTTTGCTCATAACTTTCTTATTTATAACGGTTGTTAACCAACCAGGTAAAGCAAGCCCAGCAGGCTTTTCACCTTGAACAAGACGTATCTCAGGGGAGGCAAACCAGCTGTACTGATTCCTGTCAGCACACTTGTCTTTGGGGAGTCATTTGTTTTATAAAACCAGATTGCCAGATCTTTCAGCAGAAGGAAAATGGAGAAAAAAGAGGTTTTGAATGAAAATGAACAAAACCTCTAGGAGTGAGGAGCTTCTATCAGCAATAAACTGCAACACCTGAGCATGAGCAGCTGCGATAGGCACCTGAAATACTGAGTGAGTGGCAAGAGAGGGGACCACTGCTGTAAGAAGAAACCATCATGGAGTTGCTCACCTCAGTGTGAACGCAGCTCACCTCCAAGCTCACTTTTCAGGGGATGACAAGCATCCCGGTGTCTCTAGGGTGTTTTCACCAGGGAAATTCATCTTGCCCTTTGGGTGCCACAAGCTCCCCCCGCTCCTCCCTTCACCTGGGTTTTAGTTCCTGACACGGATGCTCCTGTCCCACACAGATGTACTCACGCCTGATGCCAGCAGGCAACTTACTGCCTGCTTTGTGCCTAAAGCTGCCGCGGTTCACCACACCTCTGCTCCATGCCTACCCTGCCCGAGGGGCTCGAGTCTGCAGCAGTCGCTTTGAGCGTGCCGGGTTGCAACGCAGGGGCGAGGAGGCACTATGGGTTTGCTACAGGAGAAGGTCAGCATTGAATATTGTCATCTCCTGACTTGTCGTAATGATTTGGATCCAAATACCCGACATCCAGAAAAATGACATTGCCCCTGAACATACAAAGGTTTTTCCAGTCCTCTTGAAACTACTGCACTTTAATATGAGCATGTGTGTAAGTGCAGCAGCACGTCTGAGGTCCTAGGGCTGCTCAGGAGGTGCTTCACCCAATAGCTGCTCTTACTCTCTTCTTGAATCCACTACTACAAAGAGGTCAAGACCCAGAGGAGCATCCTCAACCATAGAAACTGAGGGAATCTCTCATCACAACGATTTAGGAAGTATATGCTGGGGAGGAAATAACCAGTTTCTACTGTGAATCACATAAAGGACTAGAATTTAGCTCTGCCACACCTAAGTAAGTATTTTTACCTGCCGGCAAAGCTGTATGTGACTACCATGAATAACAGAGAGAGGCGATTAGGATGCCTGCTCGCCCCAGGAGGAGGGTTATTACTGGTTTCAGTGGGTGTAAGCCTCACACATCCCACTTGCCAATTTAGATGGCTTGGCTTACGGACTTTCATGAACCTCCTTCACGTGCACCCAGGTGTGCATGGTAGAGGAGAGCCTTGACCCTTGGCTCAGCATTGCTGATGGTGTGGTCAAGGTGTGCTGCAGGTGCCTTCACTTGGGCCTGACTGCGGGGAGGTGACTAGCAGAGCAGCTGGGCCCCCCTGTTTCTTGGGTCAAGGAGAGAAGGAAGGAGAGAAGAGAAGAGAATGAGAAAGACGGATGGACAGACAGACAGACTACACTAATTTTTAAGGTAAAAACAGCTACTGGAGGTGGGAAAGCAAAGCTGTGGCAACATGTTGTGATAGCTTGTGATCTCTTTGTGTTTAAAAACTAAACAGTGAACCTGACTTTCCTTTCTGTGCTGGAGAAGGCTTGAAGAGGTTGGTCTTCTAGCTGTTTAGTGTTTGAGTCCTGCTCTTGCTGTTTGCCTTAATTTCTTCTGACAAATCTCTTGAATATGTTCTTAAATAAAGTGAACAAATAAGGTTGTCTTAAAGGAGTTAGTGCATTACTTGTGTGATTATATTAAGCATGTGCTTAATTGTTTTTTTGATACTAGCCAAGGTAGATAGATAGCTGTTCTGAGTGGTTTCTGTGACCCAATATCTCTTCTTCCTGTGTGTTTGTGAGTGAGGACTTTTTTACTTGTGTGTTCGCTAGTGGGGCTTATAAGGTGGAAAGAAATAATTGATGCAAAATTGCTGTAGGTGTAAGGCCTTTGCATGGCATTGTAGGCATTACAATTGGTTTTCAATGTTACTTTCTAGCAAAAGAGGTGGCTTTCCTTCTGAAAGAAGCCTGCTCCCTGAGCAGACTAACACAAAGAGTACGGAAAATGCCTGCGCCTGGGTCAGTCAAGCCCCATAAATGCCATGAATCAGGTACTTTGCTTTACGTGCCGAGCTACGAGCTAATGGAAGTATGCTAAAAACAGTTAAGCTGGAAAAATAAAACCTTTCTGATCGTTGATCCTGAAAGCACAGGGAGCTGATCTGATATCAGAGGGGAAGGGGATGCCCAGCTGCGTGCCTCCAGGAGCGGGGAGGAAGAGCTGGTTTGCTGCCTGTGGCCAAGACGCAGGTTTCTGAGCACCAGGGCGGTGAACGGTTTGAAAATGAGGAAGGGGTGTTGCAGGGTATAAAATTTCTCCTGGAAAGAAGGCCGTATGTTGTGGTGAGAGCACATGGAGGTCAGGCAAGAAAACCGTAAACACCTCTCTGACTGGGCTATTTCCTTCCCCGTTCCCTTTGCAATGCTGGCCTCCCCTGTTATCCCCAGTGAGAAGAGAAGTGAGAATTAAAATGCTGTGTATTTGGGGGTGTCGGTGTCCTTGCCGCA
>NW_010517027.1:0-1904 GCF_000687285.1 Phaethon lepturus | reverse complement strand
CCCGCAGGTGTGGTGGCCACATTTGTGCTGCTGCTCCTGTGAGGGAAGGACAAAGGGCTGCAGCCTTACAAGCTGGGTACAGGGTGGCTGCACCACGTTTGAGGTGCTGGAGAAACCTCGGGTGCTGCAGGGATGCTCTTGAGGTCAACTCACCACATCACACCAGGGAGACAGCTGAACCAAAAGTCTTTTCATGTGTTTGCTTGCTGCAGCCCCCAGTTTATTGCTCTGCAATCCCCTTCCTCTCCCCAGAATGAAAATCTGTGGTTTATCAAACCTCATTTTCTCAAAGGTGCCTCTACTGCCTTTCTAAGTTTAGTCTTCTCTCCTAATTGCATGCCAAGTTGGGGAAAGGGGCGGGGGGAGAAATTGGTTAATTGATTAGTAATTTAGTCTCTGGTGATATGCTTATTTAAGAAATCTGCCGGAGTTATATATGTCAAATGATTCACATAAAACAACATCAAGTGAATCATATATAAAAATGACATAATTGCTATTAAACTTAGAAGCCATATGTGTGGCTGAGGAAATTACTTTATTGGCTTTAGCAACACTTTTATATTTCTTCACAAAGCCAGTTATACTCTTGTGAACAGAGAAGGCATGTTTATGTGTAGGAAAATAGCCCCTATGTGTGTTATTTGGAGATCTGTTAATTCAAGGAAGTAGGTGCATATTCCAACAGCGCAGGAAAAAAACCAAAATTCTGAGTGTTGGGAAGCTGAGAAAGGGGTCTGTCGCTTTTCCTTTTTCTCATCAGCAAGATTAAATAGCAGCTCTTGCAATATGCACCATCTGAGATTTTATTGCTCTCTGTTATTTTTAGTACTAGGAGGGAGATTAAATGAAATCCGGGATTATTTCAGACAGTGTTAAACTTTTTATTGCTCATTTCTGCCATCAGGCTCAGGCTGACCCAGTTGGCTAGGTCATTAGAGAAGGTGGGCACCCAGACAATTAATTCCTCTACCTATACGTTGTCTTACAGGAAAGTTGAATATAGCAACAGCAAAAGTAAATATAGCTATTAACACAGCTAGTCTTTTATTTGACACTGCTTGGTTCTCGGAAGTCTGTTGTGTGCTAAACTTCACATATGCAAACAGTATTTTACGTGTGGCTCAGCACCCGTATAGCCTCTGTGGGATCACAGCCTTGTGTCGCTTTCCTGGGTGTTTTAGAAGATTATTTTTATTTATCTCTTTAAGACTGCTTGAAATAAACCTAAACTGATTTAATATTTTGCATTTCTTTATCAGGAGAAGATTAAACGGAAGGCCTTTTTTTGAGTCTGTATTTACTTCAAATCTTTATGTTAAAAAAATTAACTTAATACAGCTGACCTCGTGGTGTTATGATGGTTTCTTCATTTTTATTCCTTTTTATAGGATGGTGCCTTCTGCATTAGTCACAGCCCTAGACATGCTGATATATGCAGTAAGGAAGGTTTTAGGTGGTGGTGTTGATGAATAGCTGTTGTAGCACTCTTCTGCAGTTAATCTTGGGATGAAGGAAAAATTCTGGTCCTGCTTCTGCAGGTTTCAGAGGTCCTGTTTGTCTTCGGGGCGGGTTTTGTAGGTCCATGAGCATGCCTTCCAGCTGGTGCTGGTGCAGTTTTGGCTCAGCACATTATCAGCCCCCCTTGATGAAGAGGAGGGGGTCAGGAAGCAGCTATTCAGCTTTGACAGGGTGCCCGTGTCACTGGCGCTGAGGGATGGAGCATCTATTGTAGCCTACGTGATGTGGAGAAAGCCCCTAGTATTTTCTGTAATTAATTGCTGATAAATCAGCTTCTAGAAGCCACGCACTAAAGACTATCCCAGTGGCGTGTCGTTATAAGCTGTATTTGGTTATGTATTTTGGGTAGCCTGACTGTCCCGTGGTCTGTCCTCGCACGCGTG
>NW_010517026.1:0-1078 GCF_000687285.1 Phaethon lepturus | reverse complement strand
GGATATGTGCAAACACATTTTTGCATGTTTAAAGATTAATTTTTAATATGAGTAGAAGTCCTCATTGTATTTCTATATTTCCTCTTTGCCTTTTGCTATTTCTACCTGAAGCTGATGCTGGTGTCTGGTTTTGTGATTTGGTGGGATGAAAATCCAAGATAAAAAAATGGAAATGGTATTTTTTTTCCTCTCACATTTTTCCAGTAAAACCACCTTGAATAAGAGTTGAAAGTAGCTCTCAAGTTCTATTGTTAAGAAATAAGAATAGCAAAAATGATCGGCAGCTATTTAGCATCAAGTATTTCATAGGTGTTTGGATTCTCTCAGCAGCAGATTTCAAATCTTAAAAAGCTTAGAGGGGTGTCTGATGGTGCATTCTTTCTTTGGTATTACCTTGACAGGAAACCCTATGCAAAAATAAATGGAGAGTAATATCTTAGGTGTTTAGAATTTTGCCATTCTGCAGATTCTTGTGAACCTTCAATTCAAGCCTCTCCTGTAGTTTTATAATAAAACCTTACTGAAACACTATACTTTAGGTCTCAGTGGATCAGATACAGAATTTATTAGGATTAAGGTTTGTGGCAAGTGGAAAGCATTTTTTTTTTAGATCTAAGCAGGTTTTCCAATCATTTAGTAAAGTGTATGAGCATATTTTCAGGAAGAGATTCTGCTTTTTTCTTTCTTAACATGGCTTTATCTATCTGGGTTGTGATTTTTCTCTTAAAGCATGAAGGACTCCTTATAAAGAAAATACATATGAACATTAGAATGGCCATACTGAATCAGACCAAAGTATCATGCCTGACTAATCTGGTGGCCTTCTACAATGCAGTGACTGCATCAGTGGGACAAGGGAAGAGCTACAGACATCATTTACCTAGATATCTGTAAGACCTTTGACATGGTTCCACACAACATCCTTGTTGCTAAATTGGAGAGATTTGATAGATGGACTATTCAATGGAAAATGAATTGGCTGTATGGCCACTTGCAAACAGTTGCACTCAATAGATCAATGTCCTAGTGGAGATCACTAATGAGTGGTGTCTCTCAGGAGTCCATAACTCAGGATACC
>NW_010517025.1:5413-11650 GCF_000687285.1 Phaethon lepturus | reverse complement strand
AAAACCTCGCCACGCAAACCCAATACAACACCAAATCAAAGGAGGTCCAGAACAACATAACGATGGAAGTACAGAGAAATACTGGTCCAGTTGTGATTTTCTGTCAGGATCTTCCTTCCAAATACATTTATTAAAGTCAGAGAAGCAGTTAGCAAGGAGTGGAAATCCATCTTGTACCAAGGACTTTCTGATACGGAGCGTAAGCAGCTCCAGCAGGAGCTGTCTGGGCAGGTGCTAGGGGAATCGAAGAAGGTAAGAACAAAATAGCCAAAATAAAAAGCTGTAAACAGCAGGTACCACAATGACAGACAGATCTTTGAAGAATAAAAAGGCACTTAGTTGTGAGCTAATCCTCAGAAGCCGTCAGATCTAGTCATCTGTCTTACAGTCCTTATAGCCAGGTTTCAAACCTACAGACAACTCTAGGATCTTTAATACTACACCACAGCTACATTCACTCATACTGTTCTGTTAAGTTTTCTGCCAGGTCAGCTCACAGCCAAGCGCCGAAAGGGAAAAGCACCCTTGCCTTTGGATGGCTGCGTGCCACGATGAGCTCAGCTGTGTCGAGCTTCACCCCCTGATCGTAGCCTCCCAGAAAAACTCAAGCGAAGAGCATGCTCCCAGCAGGTAGAGAGAGAATCCTCCCATCATTTCATCACACACTTGGTCTCTAAGAAAACGCAAGTTGTGGGTTATACTTTTAATATTAATTTTGAGTTGACCACATCAAAAGGAAAACAGCTGCCAAGAGCCACATCCTTGCTTTATAGTTTTGTGATGGGGGGGCTGGTTTTTGGGGAAAACAGCAAACAGAAGTTTCTCATCTGTTAGTCAAAAGAATGCAAAGTCAACCACAGAGTCTTTCCTTCCAAATTTGTAGTTAGTTCATTATGAATTTAGGATCAGAGAAGTGACAGTGTGTTTGACCTCACAGAGAGGTCAAACAGTCTTCATGCAGAAACTAGCACAGGTTATGCTTTATACAGAAGCCTTTCACTGCTCACCCCATTCACATCCCAGTGAAAAGAAGAACAAGGCTAATAAGAGCCCCACCACAGAAGGGAAGCATGTGAATTCACGAGAAAGGAGGAAAACAGACCACAGAGATCACTCATACTCATCCTATTGGATTTCAGAAGATCTACCTACAGCTACAGAAAGTACAGATGGAGCAGAATCTCAAGTCTTCAAAAACAAACACGACCACAGCACACATCAGATGAGATCACCTTGTTGAAGCCATTGCTCCTCAATACTGAGCCAAAATAACAGGGTGGGATTCAAACAGCAACTGATACAACAGACATCCACTGTAATACTGAACTTAAAGCTTGACAACAGAAATAGGTATGATGTTAGGAACAGAACACCACTTGCTGCTCAGGTGAGATTCTTTTAATCTCCATGACCATTACCTCCTGAGCTGCACACCAATGCATTTAATGCTGCCGCATGTCAGCATGTGATGAAACGTTTTTGAAACAAACATAAAAAACCCACACAGGCACTGTTGGTGGCATTTGGACTAGGTGCCAGGATGAATAGAATAAGTATTGGATCAGAAGGCAGGAAGAGCTCTTGCAGGATGTATCCAGTATTAGAAAGGACTGGCTCTTAAAAAAAAAAAGCAAAGGGCATCTAAAATAAAATCGACTATGTGAATTAAACAAAGGAAAACAAAAGCCCCACGATCCTGATGATCCTCTAATGAGCTGCAGGAAGTAAAGGAAACAAAGCTGAGATCATTTCAACATTGGCATTTTTTTAAAGTAGCCAATAATTTTAAAAGATGACATTGCACACAGAAAAGACATTTTTGGTTGGACCAAGTAAATGACTAAATTCTTACAAATATGGCCAGCTCATCACTTCTGAATGTTTTTCTTTTGCAACTCAAGGACTTGTTTCACAGACACACAGAACAAATGAAAAAGCTAGCACTCAGAAGCCTACAAGGAAGAGGTAATGACATTTCTGATCATTTAACCTACCCTTGCCTCCTCCTGCCTCGTCCCCCCAAATCCCCTCTTCACCATAAGTAAATTGGAGACAAGTCTGGGAGGGGGGCTTGTTAACATGAGCTGGCAGGACTCTGTTTCAGCAAGTATAACTTTGATGTGAAAGCCAGAAGTCCTACTATGACAGTGCAGTGAGTCACTGGATGACAAGTCATTGAGGCATTTAGATACTGTTTTTGAATTCTAACAAATGACACTGTTTTGCCTTATCTAACTGAAGGATGTGCCTTTATTGAACCTAGAATTCAAACACCGCCTGTGACCGTCTGCCTCCATTTAAAGACATCCTACACAGAAAGATATACTGGTTGTGTTCTACTTTCTGCCTTTCAGGAGAGCCCTGAAGGAATCTGAGATTTTTGCTTTTTTCTTCCTGAAGAAAGTCCTGCTCTTGCCATCTCCAGCCCTACCCTCACCTCCTCAAGCTTTTCTAAATGAAACATACACGTTAAATATTTCCAGATATCCCATCAGCAAAACTGTCTGCTTGATAGAGGAAGGCAATGAATTGAAGGTTTCCTCCCCTATCCAGTCTTCATCCTCCTCCCAAGCCCTGAAGAAGCTGCTTCTTACTCAGGTGGAGGACAAAATATTTTACCTCCCTGCTGCTCATCTGTGTTTGCCCAGTATCTTCAGGATCACAGATGTATGAGGACTCTGTTTCTCATCAATCTTAGGGGTAACCAGGGAAAGTAAAGATAGGCAGGAGATGAACAATGTTTCTGTAGAAAGGCAAAAGGAAAACAAACAAACAAAAAAAGCTTTAAGAGATATAAGTAAGGAATGGAGACAGAGAAAATAAACCAACCAAACAGGAAGAATGCAAAAGTTAGTTCCCACATACATGCTGCAAGTTAAGTTTAGTATGATTGTCAGGGCTGCCAGACATGGAAAGACACAAGTCTGACATTGGAGGTTACAGCTTCATCAAGATAAAGTGTCATTTTAATTTTTTTCACTCTTCAAAATCTGGTTTAGGAACATAAGCAAGGGATTAAAGCAGGCCTGCAAAAGTAGTTCTAGTCCCACTCTTTCAGACTCTTTTGGCACTGGCCTGGTAGTAGACAAGATTCCTGCTGCTTTTTGTGAATTTGGTACAGCCTTTTTAATCATTCTGTCTGCTACGAGGGGAGTCAAAATTGTGTAGGAGAAGAATTTATAAGACACACAAATGTAAAAGACTGCAATTTTTACCAGACACCTTATTACCAAGACATACAGGCTGATGCAACAACAAGAAATTTGATGAGCCAGAAATTAAAAGACAATTTTTTTTTTTTTTTTAATTAGCTCAACCTAACTGTGATACAATACTTGTTGCTGGTGCTGCAGTTCCCTCTCCTCCCCCTCCTCACAACTTCTCCAGTTTTCTGTAAGGCTACTCGGTGAAGAGTTCAGTGATTTTGGAGAATTAAGTTATAATGTTAATAACTTACTGTTAAGATGCAGTAGATACCCTCACTTCACCCCACAAAATTAGGAACTGGAGGCTGAAACCAAAGCCTCTGTGTCCTTAAATCTCATTATTTAAGTCTTCAAGGCACACTTGGATCAAATTCTGTCATTTCTCTCTGCAGATAGGAGTGGGAGAGGTCTCTTTTACATGACACAGATTTTTGCATAGCTTTCACATCTCCAGAATCCTGGAGCTTAACAGAAAGCATCAAACACCTTAACACACACCCACAACCTACATACATTTTACCAAAGAACTTTACCAATTACTTTGATTATTAGAAAGCAGATAGTTTGGATGAAAGGTTACGTAGCATCATCACCATTCATTTCTAGGCCACCCCTTCAAGTTCAGCTCCCAAAGCTTTTACGTTATCGTCTGCAATCTGCTGCCATCGCGATACCAGAGAAGCAACACTTAAATTGAACTCGCATCTTATTCCAAAGTGAGACTGAAGACAACCACAATGGCAGGGCAAAACAGGGGTGTGAACTATAAGCTTATGGTTAACATTTTGTGGTTAAATAGGTGAGTTGCCTCTCCTGGGCAGCGTGGCAAGAAAACTCAATCAAACTTCTGTGGAAAAAAGAATTTGCTGTGACCACATCCGTGAGAAGTGCCATCCACTAACAATCATTCCAGGATCTTTGTTTTATATCTTTATCTTCCTCCAGCCTCCCTCTTGCATGGAAACAGTATTCCTAGAGCAATTTCTCAGTTCAGCAAGAAATGCTATGAGTCAAGTGGCTCAAACGCTATCAAGCAAATCCTTCAGTAAAGATATTATTTAACGAAGTACCATACTCAGTAAAGCACAGAGATTCACGTCGGAAATCCAGTTTTAAGTCATTTAAGGTTGCACAAGGCAATTAGATCTGCAGCCTGAAAATGGCATTTCTGTATTATGGCCATATGCATATTTCTGAAGAATTAGGAAAAATGTTACACTTTTTATGAAATAATGTTGCCTTTCACAAACTTGTTCCTTGAGTTTCTGAGCTTGAATCAAAGGGTTTCCCCTCTATGTGCTTTGTTTTGAAACAGACTTGTCTGATTAGCTAAAAATTAGCCAGTATGGGAGTATCTGCCTTTTAATTTTTGAGCCTAACTACAGTGACATTAGTCCAATTATACCTTGATTTTGATCACTCTCCATTAAAGCAACTTCTAGTACATAATACTATGACTACGTCTTCCAGTTCCAGTCTATTAAAAACAATGTTTTACTAAATAAAACACAAACTTGGGCTCCGCTGAGAATGAACACATTCTGTGGTTTGCAAAGGAAATGACATTAACATTTGTCTTGAGTGAGGTATTCCTGAAAGAATAAGGACATATAAATTGTTCTATTTCCAGAAGGACTGCAAAATGTACTGGAAGTTTTATAATTCAGTGTCTTATTAATTTTAATGAACTAATCAATATTGCATCTCAAATCCTGATGTGTCCGTTTGCTGCTAATTCCTTTATGTGCTATGCACTCCCTGGTCTTTGCAGCTGTTACCTGACTGTTAAATCTACCTCTATTATTGAAAGGATGCCTCTACCCCAACACACGCTGGGGTTACAGAGCTCAGTAATGGCCTCAAACACATGCTGCACTTTACACGGAGCTCAGCACAGACCCTGGTGCTAAAACAAATCCAACAGCTTCACTATTATAGACAGGATTGGGAAAGGGAGGTTGGAATATTCCTCCCTGCCGCTGCTGAAGGAAATCAGCTTCTCCTTCATCCCAAACAAGTCTGAACTATGGAGGTACATGAATTCTACTTTCAGCTGTGACTTCGAGCCTCTCCAAACTACAGCTGAAATAAGACATTATTTAAATACCTACTAAAAGCAAACGATAGATTCAACCTGGCACAAAGCCTTTGAGTCGAACTTGTCAGTGAAACTGCATAACGTTCACTCACAGATAGCCGGGGAAATTAAATTCAAGTTTTACAAAAGGAATCACTTCTCTACTCTTTCTACAGAGGAGTTTGGGTTAAGTGGCCAAGCCACTCATATTTTAAGATCAGCAGACAACATGCATTTGGGAATATGTGGGTGCAGAAAATAATCTCTCTTGGAAATTCTTTATGCTAAAGAAGCGATAAGGTATTTCACATTACACTATGTAAATGAGGAGAAAAACCACATGAATCAAGCCACCAGTTCAAATAAAAATATTTCTCACCCCAGCTCTTTTTTTCTTCGCTAGAACATAAGCTCCAAGGAATGGGCTTTGTTTTGTAAGAGAGGTATCAGCTATAATAATTTTGTGCCACATCCAGTCATTAAGAGAACTGATAGTTCCAAGCCCTACCGACGCTTAGAGAAAGTAACTCAAAGTCCCAACGTGGTACTGTGACACTTGTACTGGGTTTGCTTTCTTGTAAAGTTTTGGTAGCTGGAGGGCTGGCAGGAGCGGTTTCTGTGAGAAGCTGCTAGAAGCTTCCCCTGTGTCCAACAGAGCCAGTGCCAGCCATTTTTCTGCCGCCGCCAGCCAAAACCCAGCCCTGCCACTGGCCAAGGCCGAGCCCATCAGTGACGGTGGTAGTGCCTCTGGGGGAACAGAGTTAAGATGGGGGGGAACTGTGAAATTGCAGCTGGAAAGCAGAGTGACAATGTGTGAGAGTAACAGCTCTGCAGACACCAAGGTCAGTAAAGAAGGAGGGGCAGGAGGGACTCAAGGTGCCAGAGCAGAGGGTCCCCGGCAGCCCCGGGGAAGACCCCAGGGAGGCTGGCTGTGGCCCTGCAGCCACGGAGGGC
>NW_010517025.1:1671-5324 GCF_000687285.1 Phaethon lepturus | reverse complement strand
CTCCTTGCGGGGCCTGTGGCCCTGTGGGGAGAGAGAGGAGCCCCGGCTGGAGCAGGTTTGCTGGCAGGACCTGGGAGCCCACAGGGGCCGGGCTGGAGCAGCCTGTTCCTGAAGGACGGCACCCATGACGGGACCCAGGCTGGAGCAGCCTGTTCCTGAAGGATGGCACCCGTGGGGGAGCAGCTCGTGAAGAACTGCAGCCTGTGGGAAGGACTCATGTTGGAGAAGTCCGTGTAGGACTGACTCCCATGGGAGGGACCCCAGGCTGGAGCAGGGCAGAGGGTGAGGAGTCCTCCCCCTGAGGAGGAAGGAGTGAGAGAGACCAGGTGTGATGAACTGACCACAACCCCCATTCCCCATCTCCCTGCACCGCTCAGGGGGAGGAGGGAGAGAAATGGGGACTGAAGTTGAGCTCAGGAAGAAGGGAGGGGCGAGGGAAAGGTGTTTTAAGATTTGGTTTTAGTTCTCATTATCCTACTTTGATTTGATTGGCAATAAATTAAACTAATTTCCCCAAGTCAAGTCTGTTTTGCCTGTGATGGTAATTGCTGACTGATCTCTCCCTGTCCTTATTTTGACCCACCAGCTTTTTGTTGTATTTTCTCTCTCCTGTCCAGCTGAGGAGGGGAGTGATAGAGCAGCTTAGGTGGGCACCTGGTGTCTAGCCAGGGTCAACCTACCACAGATGCCTTAGCAAGACAGTCTATCAACCTGTCCCCTAACCTTTTGTATTTGATTTTCCTTCTCTCTTGCTGCCATCTGTGAAGTCATCAAATGCCATCAGCTGTAGACCATGGACATACACACTGTAACTACATGCATCTAGCTCATGAGAGCAGGAGATGATGTCTTAAGATATACTTGGATGATTCCCCCTGCCCTAAAAATGCACACAATATGAACAGTAACTGTTTTCTTCCCCCCATTCTCCATTTAGATTACAGGTATGGACTGACTTTATGGAAAAAGAGAACAAAAATCATGAAACAAGGATTTGTGCCCCACTTGCATGCAGCACGTACTTGCCACTTGACTTGCTTGTAGTCCCACAGCTACAGACCTAGATCAAGGAGATGTTTGCAGCTAGATGTCATATCCTTCAAGGTAGTCACAATGTATTACGTGCATTGCCTCTCTCGTGGTAATTGGGATCAAAGGGCTACTGCAGGAAAAGTATTTCTTTTCAGAAAGTACATCTGGTCACTACTTTTGCAGTCTTCTGATTTGGCCTGTTTTTCCCAGATCAAGACCTTTCTTTTAACCCATTAACTTTTTTTTCTCCTCATTTTTTTAAACCTAACATGATAAAAGGATGCCTGATTTGCCACCACTTCACTGATTTTAGTCAGGAAGTAGGAAATAGATTGACTTTAAGCCATCATGGTGGGTTGACCTTGCCTGGACACCAGGTGCCCACCAAGCCACTCGATCACTCCCTTCCTCAGCAGGACATGGAGGGGAGAAAATAAGACGGAGAAAAACTTGTAGGTCAAGATCAAAGCAATTTCATAAAGCAGTTTCATCAAGCAAAAGCAAAGGCCACATGCAGAAGCAAAGAAGAACAAAAGATTTATTTTCTACTTCCCATCAGCAGGCCATGTCCAGCCAGGGCTTCAGTATGCATAGCGCTTGCTCTGGAAGACAAACGCCGTGATAACGAACGCCTTCCCGCTCCTTTTTATTAGCTTTTCTTGCTGAGCTGACCTCGTACAGTATGGAATACCCCTTTGGCCACTTTGGGTGAGCTGCCCTGGCTCTGTCCCCTCCCAAGATCTTGCCCACCCCCAACTTGCTGGTAAGGGGAGAATGATGGAGAGACAGCCTGGATGCTGTGCCAGCACCACCCAGCAGCAGCCAAAATGCTGGTGTGCTGTCGACACCGTTCTGGCTACCAACACACAGCACAGCACTGCTATGGGGAAAATTAGCTCCACCTCAGCCAGACTCAATACAGGCAGTTATATCAGCCTAAGAGTGAAATAAATTAGCTGTATAGCAGGTCCAAAGAGCACAGATTGCAAGAAGGAAAGAAATAATGGAGGAAAGTTATTGTTTAACCTATATCTCAGACTAGATGCAAGAGATAGAGAAAGGCCATCGTTAGCTACGCGACTGGAAGCCGTAACACTTGGATTGCCAGTTTGAACAGCTATTCCAGAGCCTAGACAATTGACCAGAAGTATATTAGTACACAAAGCAGAACTGAATACTTCCACTTTTTCTTCAAATTCCCCTGGAAATGCACTTAATCAGATAGCTTTTTTGTTTCCCCTTCCCCCACCCCAACAAACAAGTGCTAAAATGAAAGGAACTCATGAAAGCTCTGCTACTACAGTGCTTTTGCCAGTGGATTTGTTAGCACTGCTGCCTGCCTGCATCCCCACAGTGAGAGGAGTAAACAAAACTCCTCTCAGCTACCTGCTGCCATGTACCACATGAGCCATGCATAGCTGCACCCAAGTTGAGGAATTTCAAGCTTGGACTTAAGTTTGTGTAAAAAAACCTGGTTAGCAATAAGCAGCATCTGACATTTTTAAGCTATTCATTCCTAAAAAGCATCACATGCCTTATGCTCAGAAGGGAAGAACTGATCACAGTGACTTATGTGCTGCATGAGTGAGCATCTGCTGACGGAACCAGCTCTACCGCCACCAGAGGGAATGGACCCAGGCACTCCCATCTCTGGGAACAAGGGTGCAAAGCAGTCCCCTCCAGGTCAGAGCTGTGCAAGGGCATAAGAAAAGCCACACGCTAGACAAATTATTTTCTCCATAAGAGCAAGCCCTCAGTATCAAGCAGAACATTTACACATTCTCCCCAATTCCTATACAGGCCAAGACATCAGGCTGAGAAAATGAATACAGCTCCTTGCGAGGCACAGAAAAAGGCTCTTTCACACAATACGATTCTGGCACACGATACGCTTTTTCTTTTCCATAGAGGTAAAGAGCCCAACAAGAGAGATTCTTGTACCTGTCAAAGGGCTAACAATTGACTAGGGTTTAAAGAAATATGACTTTTGTTCTTAGTTGCCTGGTTTCAGCCTGTTTCTTGTACCTCCTCATACAGAGTGGTTGTTTTTCAGATCCTTTACAAAGTCTATTTGCTTCTGTTATCTGCTGTTGATGGGATGAACTGTAAACCCAGATCACTTTAAGGGTGGAGCTCTGAATCATTTCTTCTATTTTGCTACTGAGAAAAGTCTATTTCAGCTCTAGATGGTTCTGTAGACTCTTAACAATAGAAGGGAACTGGACTGTAACAACTAGCTTTTGAAATTACAAAACTTCTCACATCAAGGAAGTGAGACAGGTGCACAAAAGGGAGAAAAAAGGAAAGAAGACACACTGCAGCTCACTCATGTTGAAAGAAAAGGTCTGCACAGACCTAGAAAAGGATACACAAGAATCAGCAGTAATCAAACAGTTCTTTGACCTTTTGGGCAAAAAGAGTTAGCATCAGTTTTTAATGCAGTGCAAGAAAGCAGTTAGAAACACAATAAACAAGCAATGTAGTTTCACTTGTGGAAGTTATGCTGAACTTGTCACATATTTCTTCTAATATCCCCATGACACATGGAAAAGCATGAACCATAAAGCCTTACATTTCCCTACTCTTTTTTTCTAAGCAACATCCAGAGCACACCATATTCC
>NW_010517025.1:342-1640 GCF_000687285.1 Phaethon lepturus | reverse complement strand
CTGTCATGCTACATTTTTCCCTTCAATTTTATTTTGGACTTTCATTTCCAAGTCAAAGAATGGTAGTTATATCATCCCATTGAAAGAAGCTGGTCCCTCCCCACAGGACTCAGAAAGGCTAAATACCCACCCAGCTTATCAGTCTCCAGTCTTAAACTCCAGCTTTGTTACACAGTACAGCTAAGAACAAATTCTGTCCCATGGCACAAGACAGGGAAACCCATAGTTCAATATACTTATTTAAATTTCCACCATACCTTCTGTTCTCTGTGCAGAGATGAGCTTTACTTCTCCAACTTAAAAATGAACAGAGAAAAGCAATTTCTAAGCATTCAGCGGACACACACACAAACTGTTCCACAAAGAGGATTTTTTCCAGTCTTATCCTAAAAAGCAAGATTAACACACCCACACTAAGAGATGTCAGAACAGCAGATGGGAAGATGCTCCCTCCTGTGCCAGGTAATGTGTGAAACAGCAGGAAACTCCAGGTATGGAGAAGGGGGAGGTAGTTCAGTGAAAGGCATCCATGAGTCACTGTACAAAAAGTAACTGCAAGCACAGAGAAGAAACACTCTTCCGCCTGTGCCCGACACAGCCATTTCACCCAACTACAAGACCTGCTTTCACTTTGAAAAGCCTGGCTAACTAAACAGCTTTTAGAGTTTTTCTTACACATATATATCATACTTAATCACCACACAAAGTACATGCTTTACAGCCTGTAACAGGTTCCCCCAGCAAAGAGTGAAATTCTGACATCTGTTTATAAATCTTGTTCCTGAAGAAAAACTCCTGGAGGTAATGTCAGAATAAGGATCAAGTAATGCTCAGCAGGAGCAGATGCACCATGACACACACACGGATAGAGCCAGCTATTCGCAACAATCATGAATTTTAAGCCCGCTGGATAACAAAAGCAGCAAGAACAGGGATTGCAGGCATAGGAGAGCTGTGGATTGGGGCATTTCCATGCAGAGTGGGAGAGAGAAGCACTGCTGCCCCTGAGGTCTCGTCCTGCTGGTGCTGCCTCTGCTTCGGGCTCCCAGGGGTATTCAAGAGCACCCAGAGGTGCCGCCCTTCACTGCTACCCACTCCCCAGGCAGAAGCCCCTGCTTTGAGCAGGAGACTGGACTGGAGACCTCCTAAGGTCCCTTCCAATCTGAATTACCTCACGATCCTAAATTCAGCTTTGCTTTTAAGTACTGTAATAGCAAAAAGCGACGGTTTCATGCACACACAGGGACGGAGGATGGGGGGGGGCGGTAAAAGACACACTCCCACCTCTCCATCCCTGC
>NW_010517025.1:0-253 GCF_000687285.1 Phaethon lepturus | reverse complement strand
GCGCCCCCAGCCGAAGCCAGGACGGGGTGCTCAGCAGAAACTCTGGGCTGAGTCCCGATTCCCACCCCAACATCTGCCTCGGGACCCCAAGCACGCGGCCCCAAACGGCTCCCCGCTTGCAAAACCCGGGGGCTGAAGACAACTCCCTTTGTTAAATGAATGAGCTGGGGAGGTAGCAGAGGGGAAGCTGGAGGAGGGAGCCAGGCTCGGCACCCCTCTCCTAAAAAGAAAGAAAAGAAAAGAAAAGAAAAAA